>NW_026719562.1:0-11336 GCF_029784015.1 Lycium ferocissimum
ATATCACTTTTTTCCCCCAAGTAATTTGAAGAGAATGGCGCGTGCTTTCAACAAGCGTATGAGAACTCGGGTGTTTCAGATTGGGCAATTAGTACTCAAACGAATATTCCCTAATCAAGAAGAATACAAAGGGAAGTTCACACCAAAACGGAAAGGGGCCTATATGGTATGAAAAGTGCGGTCAGGGGGAGCTGTAGTACTTGCTGAAATGGATGGTCAAAAGTGGCCAAAAGCGATAAATTCAGATGCCATCAAAAGGTACTACGTGTGAAAAAGAAGATGACAGTGAGGATTCAGAGTTTCCATAGTTTAGGTGTTCTTTAGTTGCATTCCCTCGATGTGTAATTTTGTATGTATTTTAGAAAACCAAATCCGAAAATTATGTACGAACTACACAAGGACCTGATTCTCGATACTTATAAGGGGGATACGTAGGCACTTTTCCAAGCTCGGTCGCTTTAACCCAAAAATCCAAAATTATATATTTCGAACTACGTTATGACCTGATTCCCATTTGGTATACGTAGGCACTCGTTGAGTTCGGTCTCTCCCAAAGAAATTCCAATATGCCTACCCTGAACTATGTTTCGACCTGATTCCCGAAACGGGATACGTAGGCGCTCTCCCGAGCTCGATCATTTCGGACAAAATTTCCAGTAAACCTTAGGAAACTTCAGAAATAATTCAACAAGTGTTGAGAAAAAAGTGGTCCCACAAGCCCAGTGGCGGCAGAATTTTTGAGAAGGACTTCAAAAATTCCTCGAAGCACGATGAAATCGAAGTAACAAGTACACACTTATACTGGGGCAAAATTTTTGAGAAGGTCTCAAAAATTCCTTCGACATAGCAAGACTTGAGAAGATGCAAGACATATATAAACTGGGGCAAAATTTTCGAAAAGGATTCGAAAATTTTCACGAGTCAAAGTCAAGAAGAAGAAAAAGAGACAAGAGACTTTGCTTGAGTAATGAATGTCATGACATTAAAAGGGCGTATATAAAATATTATTTTTCAAAACATATATACTTCAAAAGCAAACCATTGCATAAAACTTTCCTAAAGGAAGAACAAACGATTTTAAAGAAAATGAGCATCCTTTCTTTCGAGGTACAAGCGGAAGAGGTCCATACGCATGGAAAGCGATCGACCATATAGGAAACTGACAAATCTTTCTGTGGATGTAGGGACAAACAAGCATGAATACTTTACACTAACACGTTTGCTAGAATGATTCAAAATAGGGTAATGGTGGCAAGCAAAGCGAAGAAAAGATCCAAGGATAGTGGCACAAAGAACACGCAAAAGGGTAACAAAATCCGTCCCCAGTGCAGTTTTCATTACACTGACAAGTTTGTCCATTTTGCAGAGCACAATAATTTTACAAAAGAAAAACTTTTAAAAGACTACTGGGACATATAATCACGGTATCAGAGGCCGGGTTTCCACTAAAAAATAGTTTTCTGTATCAAGGTATTGAGACCCCGGCCTAGACATGGCATGGCTTGCCTTGATACATTGGCTGAGTGGCTTTCCTTGATACCATTATATTCCTACAATATATAATATATATACTACATTATACAATATATAAAAACAATACTATAAACAATACTAAGCTACACTACTTTATTAAACATATACCTCTTAAAGAATGAAAAGCTGATTTTCCTATAAAAAAAAAAGGATGTTAAGGTCTTGTTTGGTGTTGAAGCTTTGGATTTCAACCTCTCCTTTGACCTTTAGGTTGCCCCCAAGAAAGGTAACCACCCATCCTAACTCTATTTACTTCATTTTAGCTTGCTAGAATGCCATTTTCTGTGCTATACCTGTTAAAGACTGTTTAAAATGCTTTCTTGTATGGACTATTATTTATATGGCTTGTTTGTTTTGTTATGATGTTAATATGGTTCTGTGTTAGTTAAAGTTAAGAATAGTGTTAAAAAGGTTTAAAAATGAGGAGCAATGCATTTTTTTACTACAAGTCTACTGTTCCATTGAATATTGTTTGGTTTTCAAATATTTGTTTGATTTAAGCCTTAAAACTCTATAGAGATTGGGTTGTGAGACTGTTCTGTTAAGTTCTGGGTTCTGGATGGGGTAAGATGTGATGTAAGTGCTCATGTTAGCCTAAGATTTATTGCTTTTTCTTACAGAGTTTTGAAGTTTGTTTAAGCTCATCCTTTGAAAAATAAGAAATCTATCTAGTATTAGTTTGATAACATCTCTGAAAAATGTGATGTTTTAAACAAATAAAAAATGGAAAGAAAGGGGTTGTTTGGCCACTGTTTGTTGATTTCTGATTTCTATGGTCTTGCTTAAGGATGAAATCTGTCTAAAAAGAAGTAGGACACTTTACACTGATTAAGTTTATTAATGAGGTGTTGAGACAGCTTTAAGGGTAAGAAGTGCAGAAAAACTTGCATGCTTGTTGTTTTAATCCTTGTTGAAGTCTTTAAGTTAAAAATTAGTAGAAATGAGGAGATTGACATGTGATTTAGCAGTAGACTATCCCTGCTTGTTGTTCTTGTGAAGAACTGTAAGGGTGCTGCCTAACTTTTGTGACTCCTATGCAATTTTGCTCCAAAGTTGCTATGTGTTCATGTCCCTATATAGCTAGATTATGCATATCTTGACCTGCTTGCTTAGCTTAAGGTGATCTAGGTCCATTCTTGTCTGATTTGACTAAAACTAGATGTAATAAGGAGGAATCTTTGAAAATCCTCTGCTACTGTGAGTTGACTCACCTACTTGAATACTTAAAGAGGTAGAACCAGCACTGTTTATTTGATTATGATCCCTGGAATGCCTAGAAATGTGAATGACAAGGCTCTGAGTAGAAAAAATGAGTTTAAAATGACATTTAATTGTCCTTAGGACACTCTGAGTTGATTCATTAGGATATTTTATACTACAAATAACCTTGGCTATGTGTGATCTTGTTTGGATTAGCTTCTAAGGTTTTTTTCCCCTGGGTTAGAACTACTTGATTTCTACATGCCTTGTCATTTTTCCTATCTGCCTAAGCTGTAACTGTGCTTGCATTGATTGCTCATTTTAATCAATGGACTTACCAAACCCCAGCATCTTTGTATATGTGCTTGGAACTTGTATAACCTGCCTTTGTTTCACCTGTTTTGTGCTAAGATTATCTAAAACATGATTTAGCAAGCTTGTCCAGCCCATTTGCCTAGTTCATCTATGCACATCTACCCTCCCTCTATATATATAGGCCATACCCTATAGATGATCACCTGAACATGATTGACATTCATTTTTCTCATGTGTGACACTTTGTTTACTTTGGCTGCTTCATTACATGTGACTTTTCTAATTTTCCTTTTCAATGTCCTTCTGGGAACTTCTAAATTAATATAGATCTATTTGCATACTTTGAGTGTCATAAAAAAAAACTCTATTCATTTTTGAACTTAAGTTGACTACCTAATCATGTATGGTTAGTTCTATGAGAAACTGGGGTAAACTAAATGACACCTTTTAATTCTGAGAAACTTGCTTTCAAAGGCTGCTTATACATGACTGATGTTTCTGACTATCATGGATCATTATGAAAACCACAGTAGGACCCTTTATTACTCTAAAAATTGGAAGCCTTAGTTGACTTGTCATCAAACTCCTGAATACTAAACTTGGGAGAATGGCCTTTGGAAACTAGTTCTGGACACCTTGCCTTCATTTGTTGAAATTGTCTATGTGCAAATGAATTTAGTGCAATGATGCAATTAAAGCTAAGTGATAATTGTGTGTCCACTATGAATTTTGTTCTTGTGTATTTGGAGGTCCTGCATGTTACTTTCCTACTTCTAATTATCATTTGGTTCTAGGGCACCTCACGCCTTGTGTTCCCATAGCTGGCTCATCACTGAATCCTTGAGACTTTGCATATTCATGATGCTGCTGATCTGCTTTAACTTGTTGATTGTCATGTGTTATGTATTGAACTGACCTTCCTGGTTTGTGCTAAGTTTCAGTTATTGCTTTGCCTATTTGTTGATTTATGGTTATTTGCTTGGCTGTTTTACTAAGTTCATAGGCTTAAAATAGAATGAATGTGTGTTATACTTGTGAGATTGGCTGGATATATAAGGGTATGCCCCTTTTAGGGGGCTTTGCGTATATCCAGGTGTATCAGTGGTATATTGACTTCCTACACTTAGAAAAAAAAAACCCTGGAAAAACTGTATACATAGGTATATTCATATATATCTTGACTTTTACACTTAGAAAATTTCAAGAAATGAGGCTGGAGGGAGAGCTATATTGGTATATCAAGTATACTTGGTTTCCTATACTTAGAAAAAATACGAAGAAGGATTTACGGCTTTGGTGTCGGGCCTATAGTCAACTGGGCTTCTACTTTGCTATTTCTGGGTATGATTAGCCGATTGGGTTGTTGTTTATATGCGATTACTTGGTTAACTGTTGATGGGCTATGGCCCAATCTGTTTGAAGTTCATATTTTTGGCTTTGTAATAATTAACTTAGTTTTAATTTTCCGCATTTAGATTTAATTATTGAATAAATACTAATGTCGAGTATACCCCTTTGCATCTTATACCCCTTCAAAACCCATTGGTGGGCTTCCATGAGGCCCATCAACATGTATAGATCGAGTCAACACCAAAAAATGGAGCGCATTTGGATCTTACGTTGGATTTGAGGAACCCGTTGCATAATACCTCTATTTGGGCTTGGTCGGCCCAATTCTCAACTATTTATTTTAAATTTATTATGTGCGCTTTAATTATTGGAATCCATACGATTAGATTACGGATTAGAGTCGCTAAAAATGGCTTTTACAAATAATTAACAATAAAGGATTAAAAACGGACTGTTTGTACTTTAAGGACTAAATCTGTCGACTCCCAGATAAATATGGACTGAAATTGACATTTCTAAAACTTGAGGACTTGGACCTTTTTTGACCGCTCTAGAGCATATGGACTGATTTTGAACATTCGAACTCGTGAAAATACATTTGAACACGGATTAAAAGTGGCTAAATAAAGAATATAATGAATAGCATATCATGATCAATTACGGTATCTATGTAGTATAATAATATGTTAAAACTATTTTTCATAAAACTATTTTCATAACTTAAAATCCCTTTTTTCAAAATTATTTTTGGGTGGACTTACGTGGAGTCCTACCTAGGCTAAGAGCCTTCGGGTATTAGCTTAGGTATTCAAGTCCGACACCCATGCTCAATTTTGAGCGGAACTATACTTCGACGATTTCTTTAAAAACAAAAACTTTTGCATGAAATGAATACTTTTTATTGCGGGAATTTAGACTTAAGTAATTTATGTCCGAAACAATTTATAGTCACAAGGTAAACTATTAGAACTCTTAGGTAAACCGCAATTGAGCGGATCCTTAATACCGGGGTGCCTAACACCTTCCTCGGGGATCACTAGGACCCTTACCCGGACTTTGGTAGATTAGTATTCTTTTAAATATTTTAAATGAACCCGATTCGAACTGATTTTTTGAATTTCTTAAAATTTAGGTGGCGACTCTAAAACATATCCTTTAGAGCAGCATTGAGCGGTTGGCGGGTTTTTCGACTTTCCCGGTACGATTCACAACCGTACTTCCCCGGGACACCTCCCTCCTTTTATAAGGGATGTGCGAGTCGGTTAAGCTTAGAATTTCCCAACGCCCGCTACATAAAAGATCAGTTTTTGTTAGTTATATCAAACAACAGAGAATTTAGTAACTTTTGATAAATCTTGAAAAGTATAGAACAATATCTGCAATTCTGTAAGGGATATCTGTTATACCCCACATTTTATATGCTGAGTTTCGCCGTAAGATAGTCGAAGTGAAGTTAGTATGTGAGGATGTTGTCAAGGTTATAAAAGATTCTACATGGCTATTCCACATGTGCGGGAGTTTAAGCTGTGTACAGCAAGTATCGAAAGTTGGGAGGCGAAATAAACAAAAAAAATCTGAGTTCTGCAGCAGAGTAATTCGACGGACAGTCGACTGGTCGATGGATCATCGACCTTCCTATCGAAAAACTCTGAGAGATTCAGAGCCTTCCGCAGGTCGACGGTGGCGAGCCAAAGAACCGTCGACCCGGTCGTCTAACCGTCGACATGTCGACGGACCGTCAACCCAGCCGTCGACTTGCAGGCGGTGGGAATTCTCTCTTTTCTATATATTAAAAAGGGCCACGACCTTGTTCATTATTTTCACCCAAAATAAGAATCCTCTAGACCCTTCAAGTCCTCTCTACACTCTCTACTCATCCATACACTTCCTAAGCCAAATCAAGTGGAATTCAAGCCTTAAAAACCCTAAGCTAACTCATAGATGATGGTAATCCTTGCTCTTAGTTGAGTTTATTGTGATTTGGGTTTGGAACAAAGTTGGTGAGTTAAGGTTCTTCAAGATTGAGGTATGTTCTCTCGTTATTATCTTATATTAAATTGATTTGGAGATTAATAAGTCATAAAAGTGAAGGAAATTGTGGTAGGAAAGGTTATGGGGCATTGTGTTATAATTGTTGGTTATGAATGAAGTTTGGAAGGAAGTTTTGGATGGTTATAGGTGCAAATTGTATATAATTTCCTAAATATGAAGTTGTTAGTGCTGTTGTTGTTGTTGGGAGTTGATTTGGAATTTGATGGAAGTCAATAAAATAGGGGAAGTGCCTCCGAATTTCCGCTAGCCCATTAGTTGCTCTAGTTTGAACTTATAAGTATTTTCAAGACCTAACTCTGGAATGACTCCTTTTGAATGTAGATTTGCGAGCTTGGGGGAAAGAACGTTAGGTAGTTAAAGAGACGCAAAGGTATGTTAAGGCTAACCATTTTTTAAGGAATGATTCTTTTGTTGTAAATCTTCACATAATATCCATCATATCCTTATTCCTAAAAATGCTAGAAGCTCATGATTCTTATGATATTATTGATAAGCGCTCTTTATGATGACCATGATGAATTCTTTTTAAAGATACCAAAGCTTATAGTTCTTGATGTTCTCATGATATTATTGAGCTTATTCCATGATTATTGATTTTATTCATTGTTGTTGATCTCATCTTATAACAATTGTTCTTTCAAGGTGAGATATAGCGATAATGATGATTCCATAATAGAAATCGGAGGTTGTACCGACCTTACGTCACTCTGATAGATTTATAGCTTTTATTTGGGCCCTCATGCATGCTTTATATATGTGTATGTATTTTCTCACACCGAGCCACGCTATAGTCGGCCGGTTACGACACGTAGATGTGCACACCACTGCAGTGGGTACGTTATGATGTTATCCCGGACCTGGGATGATATGATATATGGATCAGGCTACACGTTCCGCAAAGACTAACATTTATGGATCGGGCTGTACGTTCCACAGCACTAACAATTATATTATTTATGTATGAAAAATGTTTTTTTAGAAGCTAAGCATGCATGATTTCCGCCTTCGGGGCACGTCGATGTACATGTTATTTCTCTTTTATCCCATGCTTCTTTCATACTTTTACTTATATTGTTATTCATGCCTTACATCTCGACATTGCTCGTGCCGACGTCCTTTTGTTATGGACCTTTGTGTTCATGCCCGCGAGTGAACGAGATACTGGACGGATCCTTAGGTTGCTTCATCGTGACGTTTGCACAGAAGCGCTCCATTTGTCCTGGAGTTACAGCTTAGCCGGTATTATTCTTTTGTGTGCATATGGGTGTGGCGGGGTCCTGTCCTATCCTTATGATGTTTTGTACTCTTTGTAGAGGCTCGTAGACAAACGTACGTAGTTAGATATTTAGTGTCCTTACCGGTTCATATTGTTGTATGTTATTTTTTGCAGCCTTGTCAGCTTGTACATATGGCACAGTTGTTGGTGATTATATAGATATGTTATCTTTGAACTCATTCCCTTATAGATCATGATGTTTATGAGTTAGCCATGTGGTCCACCTAGACATAAGTATGAGAAGTATGTTAAGAGGTGCTCGGTCGGTTAGCTCCGGGTACCCGTCATGGCCCTCCAGTTGGGTCATGACAAAAGTGGTATCGGAGCAATTCGTCCTAGGGTGTGTCTACGAGCTGTGTCCAGTAGAGCTGTCACACCCCACCCTTGGTAAGGCGTGATTGGCACCCGGCACCTTACGAAAACTGAGCGAACCAACTTATAACTTGTGTTCTCTATGTCTCGAATGACAAAATAAGACTAAGGCTAGATATGAACGTAATATCATGTATAAATATATGTCCAATGAACCCATGACGCAAATATAACGACCGACAGAACATAACTAAGCTATACACAGGAACTATCTGCAAAGCCTCTATGAACATGACTGAAGTATACAAGTCGGGACAGGGCCCCCGACATGCCCTGAACAAAAATCATACTAATATATATACATCCAGACTCGGCAGCGCTCCAGGAAGAAATGGAGCTCACCAATCAGAATTGGTACCTGAAGGCAGCCAACGATAAAAGATCCTCGTCTTGTCTATCTACACCAACGGGCATGAACACAACGTCCACAAGAAAGGATGTTAGTACGAACGATGTACTGAGTAAGTAAGGCATGCAATCAACATGTACATAAAATCATGGAAGACATTTGAGACATGTCAATAATGTGCAAGATAAATGAATCAGTATGGCTATAATAAGAAAACACATATATCTATAGAAATGCCACAACATAATCCACATCATCACCTCTAAAACATCACCACATAAGCTACAGCATCACCCCCTATCAACTGTGCCTCTTATAGATAAACATCACATTATTGGCCACAGCGTCACCCCCTATCAACTGTGCCTCTTATAGATAAACATCACATTATTGGCCACAGCGTCACCCCCTGTCAACTATGCCTTATATATATACATCACAACAAAGGTCATAGCGTCACCCCCTGCCAACTGTGCCTTATATATATACATCACAACAAAGGCCACAGCATCACCCCCTGTCAACTGTGCCTTATATATATACATCACAACCAAGGTCACAGCACCACCCCCTGTCAACTGTGCCTTATATATATATACATCACAACAAAGGCCACAACGTCACCCCCTGTCAACTGTGCCTTTTATATAAATATACATCACGAAAAGGCCACAATGTCACCCCCGTTAACTATGCCTTTTGTATATATATACATCGCGTGAAGTAGCCACGCGTCACCCCACATCATTGTGCCTTTTATATGTACATGAAGTATGAGAATGAGTGCAGTGCATAAGCAAAATGAAATAATAGAACTTGGTAAAGTCACAAAATAGCTTTACACACATATTATACTCATAGCATGCATGAGGGTTCAAACATAAGCTACCACTTTAGCGGAGTGATGTAAGGTCGGTAATCTCCGATTTATATTATGGAACAACCATCATCGCTATGTCTCACCTTGAAGGAACAAGTAACATAAGGTGAGATCAACAACAATGAATAAAATCGAGGAAATCATGAAATAAGCTCAATAATCTCATAATAGCATTAAATCATAAGCTTTGGAATTTCTAGAATTAAAATCATCATCATCATGTTCATCATAGAAAATATACCATCTTTAGTATCATAAGAAGCTTTCAAGAATAATGAACTTCTAACTTTTGGAAGAAGAAGGTTATAGAAACTTATATGGAATCCTAACATAGGAATCATGCCTTTAGAAAGAAAGGGTTTAGCCTTACATACCTTTCCGGTCGCCTTACTGTAATTACTGCACACTTGTCTTTCCAAGCTCGTCGATCTATATTTAAGAGGATTCAACTATCGTTAGACTCATTGTTGTATACTTGTGCTAAGTTTTCAAATCAAACTATTTTATATCCTGCCAAAAATCGGGCAACATCTCCCCTGTTTATATGTCTAGCCCAAAATCACAATTCAGCAACCAACAACAACAACAACAATACCAACATCAACAACAATATTATCAATACAATTATATTCCATAAAACATCCCACACGATGTTTTTCAACATACAACAACAATATACACTTCCTTTCTTCCCAACCAAGGAGCATAATCTCATCAACACACCACAACATTAGATACCATCTCTATACATGTAAACCAGTCCAGCCACACAGCCACAACATGCTCCAAAATAGTCCATAAACACAACAACTACAACACGACACTTTATGACCTTTCCTCCATAACTATTTTCACTTTTAAGACTTGCTAAACCTTCAAATAAACTCAACCTAAGAGATAGGATGAAGAACATACCTTATACTTAAGTAAATTCAGCCACACCAACTTTCTTCAAGAACAAACTTACCACAACATCAAGTAGAAGCAAGAACAATCACCTTTCATGGACTAGTTTGGTGTAATCTTGTTAAATTCTTGATTTAATGGGCTATAAATGTTTAAGGGTTGTGTTGAGAAGTCTCTAGGACTATTGAGAAGGTAAAATGCTGAAAAAATGGAGTTAATGGGGGTATTTATACCCCTCATAAGTCGGTTCCACCGACCTTCTCAATGGGACCCGCGGAAGCCATTTAGCAGCTTGGAGTCTTTATCTTAAAATGTCCATAACTATTGATCCCAATATAGTATGAGGGCCCACGACCTATGGTTGGAAAGATCTTTCAATTATCTACAACTTTAGTGTTTGGTGTGTTTCCAAATTCCAAACTTATAATAGCGTTTTGGCCCCTCCAAGTCAGATCATCCGAAAACGTATCCTTAAATCATCCTTTTGGAGGGCTTATGCACATCTTTGGCTTAAGGGTCCTTCTTAAGACTTGCTCAACTTTTCATGTGCTACTCATATCACTTTTCATATGTCCTTTATAAAACTCTGACATGTGGGCCCCACCTTTGTCACGACCCAACCCCGTAGGCCGCGACTAGCGCCCGAACTGGGCACCCGAACACACATATTCAACGGAATCACATCAAATGATCTACACGTATACAAATATCACATCTAGTGTTAAACCATTACAAACACAAACACAGATATCGGAAATTTCAGAAGGCTATGTTTCAAACTTATATTATTTCCGAAAAAATTTCGGCGAGTTTTCTTGTTTTTCTCGACTATCCAGAGTAACTGCGAGTTAAAATACCAACAAAGGCCGCACGGGGCCAACGGTCGACATTTATATATATATACAAGCGGACAAGGGGCGCCGTGCAGCGATGTACGAATCGCCCAAAACATATATCATACAAGTCTAGCAGAACGGTGACCACAGCACGCGTATATATCCACGGGACACATACACAAACGAGAAGAGACGAGAATCATGACGGGGACGAGGGCCGGTCGTGCCACTGCAGACTAACAAATACATATGCCACGAACGAATATG
>NW_026719563.1:0-11152 GCF_029784015.1 Lycium ferocissimum
TATTATGACGATATGATGATGCATGTCGATATGAGATGTATGTTTATGATGAATGCAAGATGACTAGATAATGTTGGTCATGATACCATGTGATATATATGTATATGTATGTATCGACGAGGGCCGAGTACGAATGCCGTCAAGTCTATCGAGGCCCATGGGGGCGAGTACGTATCTTTGCTAAGCCTATCGAGCCCAAGAGGGCCGATGCGTATACCTTAGGGGGATCCCGTCGAGCCCAAGGGCCGAGGTACGTACTCTGATAATGTCATCGAGCCAAGAGGGCCGAGTACGTATGTTAGCGATCCCACGTCGAGCCGAAGGGGCCGAGTACGAATGATACTAATCTATATGAATACGAGTACGAATGATAACGTCCTGAATACGATTATATGTATGATATTTTCATGAGTATGATTATATTCATGTGTGATTATATATATGCGTCACGTGTGTGAGTACGAACGAGATAAGTATATGAGCATCTTTACGAGTACGAGTATGCTATGTATATAACGAGCGATTAGGCACGGATATGTTAATACCATGTAAGTGCGGAGTAAGGGCTATGTATATATGCAAAGCACGGGATACGAGCATGAGTATGACAAGAGAATAGATATGAAAGGTAAGTAAGTAAAAGATATGAATGTATGTATACGAGTACGAAATAGAACAGGAAGCGTCCCTACGAAAAGCAGGTAAGTACTATGAAGAGAATGTTAATGTCTCCCATCTTATGATATTTCATTTATTACCGTTATATTTCTCCATCATTACTGCTCGTAGCTTTACATACTCGGTCTGATATTCGTGCGCGTCCTTCTCTTTGGACGTTGTGTTCGCCCGCGGGTAGACGAGAGACGGTGCGGATTCTCGGTAGCTAGCGGCGGGTGTTGCGGAAGCCCTCCTTTATTCGGAGGTGCTATTTTGAGACATGATTTTGTGTACATGTATTTTGGGCACGGCGGGGTCTGTCCGTCCGTATGTTCGGTGTTCTAGTAGAGGCTCGTGAATACGTATGTGTGGATAGTATGGTCCCATAGTCATTATGTAAATGAAATATATGTATATTATTATTATTTTGATAGCCCAAGGGCCTACGGTATATAAGTAGTATGTTCTATATGAAAGTCGCTTTTTATGATTATAAACGATAAGAGAAATGAATAAAGACAGGTTAAGCAATAGAATGAGGGGTGCTCGGTGGTCAGCCTCGGGTACCCGTCGCGGCCCGTAGGTCGGGTCATGACAATAACTCCTTATTCCGATATCATTTTCATGAGTGGTTTGTGGCGTTAAAAACTAGACTCGATGAACTTCATTTTAGGCTTTTGAAACACCTTAAAACTCCTCATATACTAGGAGATATACCTCCAACAATATGGGCTAAACATACGGTTTGAGATTTTTCGAAGTTGTTCCGATTCATTTCGTTTAGATGGACGTTTAACTTCTAATCCTCTTCCAACCCTCGTATGACATAACCTCTTATACATATATATACATACTTATATACATCAATAACAATCCATACACGTGTCTCGAAGGGTCGGAGAATCACAATAACCTTAAACATAGCGGGAGAACTTACGAAGGGCGAAACTCCAATAAAAGTATATTCATATCTTTTGTCCATCTTCTATATCATTAATAATAATCTCAAATACTTTAAGGTCACTCACATTACCTCATATACGTACTCATAACACGATTTCAAATCCTTTAGGTTACCATGTCACTTCGGGATATTTAAGGCAACTATATATATAACGATATTCTTACTAACTCGATTAACTTTCCTTGAACTTTCTTAATTCGTTCATTCTTGTCTTAATTCAAGTAGCACGGACTCTTACGGGGTGTAACACTATTACTACATGGGCAGAGATGGTAGTAATATTTCTCAAGAAATGGTACTCTCTAGCAAGCGGTAAGATTCGTGACGAACTATGAATTGGGACGACCGATTAACATGATATGAAGCTTAGGAGATAAAACCGTACTTTGTACGTTGGAATATTCTAAGTTGGTTGCGACAAGTTATGGACAAGACTTTTAATTTTCGATTTTGTTGATTTTATTTTAATGCACAAGTTGCATATTCATCTTTTTATTGGTATGGAGTATTAAGGGCAAAATTGGAATAAGGAAAAGTTTGGGGGTTAAAAGTGAATTATGAAAAGTTAAGCATTTCATGAAAATTAAGGGCTAGAGGTGAAATTTTGAAAATTAATTATTTCATGAAAATGGCCATATGTGGCCATGTGTGGGTGTGGGGCCCTCTCCCTCTTTGTTGGCCAAATTTAATTAGTGCAAATTATGAGGGGGCCATGTGTGTGCATATTATATTTGTTGGGGCTAGATATATATATATATATATATATATATATATATATATATATATATCATGGATGACTAGCTAAGGCAAGTAGTAATCTTTTCTTCCACTCTAGAAATTTCAAGAAGCATTAACAAAAAAAAAAGAGGAGCAAACGGCCATGGGAGAAAAAAATGGAAGACCAAAATTCTTCTTCAAAATTATTTTCTTCATGTGTTTCAACCCCTTAGAAGGTGTAAAATAACATGGAGGGATTGTTGGAGCAAAGCAAACCAATTATTTTTGCAAACCACGAGCTCTAGCCGAGTGAAGAACCAAGTGAAGGTAAGGTTTGATCTTCTTTATGTGTTTTAGGGATGATTTGTACATGTTGTGAAATGTAGAAATGAAGGAAATTCATGAAGTTAAGGGTGAAGGGTTGTGGCCGTGTATATATGGTATTGCGTAGGAGTGAAGGACTAATTTTATTTAATGTTTTTAGTTGTTCTTTGCATGGATTCTACAATGAAAATGAGGGTTTAATGATTTAAATGGAAGTTGGAATCGTTTGTAGGTTGTTGGAGAAGATAATGTAATTTTAATATAGTTTTTGTATTATTGTGGTTAATGTTGTTAATGTGTGGAATGTTGGTGTATTTCATGATTTTGGAAGAAAGAAATGTGTTGTTGTTGTTCTTGTTGAATTTGGAAGGTTTCGGGTGGAGTTGTGTGTAGAATGGGCTGATTTGGATATTTTGTAGATTGTTGGAGCATTTGTTGGATTGTTGGAAATATTGTATGAATTGTTTAAAGTGTTCTTGAGTATTGTTTGAATGGTTTCGGATTAGAAATTGAATATGTGAGCATTTGTGTTAGTTTGATTGTACATGGGTTTTGTATGTAATTGCAATGAACAATTGGAAAGTTGTCGGAATATGTGGAGAAGAATTATTAACGTTAGAATGCGTTTCGAATTCATTATTGATGTTGTTGGAATGGTTGTTGGTATTGTTGTTGATAATATTGGCCGAGTTAAATTCTCGGGGTTGTTGAACTTATAGGGGAAATGCTGCCCAAATTTACGTATAAAGTGATGGCTTGGGATTGGATTCTTAAGTGCTTATGGCTAATGTTTGGTACTTAATGACCTTATTGTAGATTCTGAGCAGCCGAGACTTGAGTTTGGATTAGTCTAGGAAGCAAACGAGGTATGTAAAGCTTACCTTTCTTTCTTTCGGCATGTCTTAGACGGAAGTAAGCTATGATATGTTATGAGCCTTGGGGGCAACTCTATTCCGAAGTTCCGAGCATGGTTATGATGCATATTTGCTTTTTGACGTTGGCATCCTTATATGGTCAAGCTATGGTTTATATGTCTTTTGTATGGTTGGATTTTAAAAAGTTGCATAAAAGTTTTGTTTTCAAAAGAGTTTTGTTCCTAACGATTCCGAAACTACGAACGACCGTAACTTTAAAGAAAAGGCTCGGATCGCTTTGATATCTTCGCAAATGATTTGATAACGAGTAATAATCTTTGACTTTCATAGGCGGGCCCGGATTGGGTTGACGCTCGTCCGTGGGTCCCGCGACTCTCTATGTTTGGTTCTAACGACCTATTTTTGAAAAAGCTTAATATGACTTTCGTCCCGACCCCCGAGTATGATTATATATTTATCGGTTGAGTCTGAAATAAGGATTTTTATGTATGTGATTTTGATACGTGACTATAGTTTCTGAAGTTCAGTTTGATATGTTCCCGAGTGATATTCGGAGGAAATTTGATTTGACTATTGTTTCGGTTTTGAAATAACAGTTCGTTTTGATTACCCTATTGGGTCTTTGTAAGTGTTTTGCATTGCATATGGTTTCCCACGATTTTGCTTGTGCATTTTGTTGTATGTCTTTCGCCGAGACCCCGGCCGGTTGTGTGATCGTGCGTACTATATGATATTGACCGCTGGATTCTTGGCCGGTATCTTGCGTGATATTATGCTTGTTATGTGTATATGTGATATTGCCATTTGGGAGAAGAAATATGTGTGTATGTGATATTGGCTAAAGCTGCGTAACGCGGTATGTGTATATGTGAAGGCATGGATATATGATCGGTCGGTTAATGTGCTCATATGATTTGTTCTATTTTCTATATGTATGAGATTAAACGTTTTACAAAAGAAAGCTAAGCATTTTGGCATGCGGATTATCACATTGTCTTAGGTATGTATGATTTGTACCTCGGTGCGAAGCCCGCGTATTTTTGGATTTATTATGCTCATCGCGTACTTTGTTATGACCTCGTTTTGTATGCCATGCTTTACATGGTACATATAGAGGAAACTATTCGGGAAATTTGCGTTTCATATCGCGCGGTACCCATTGAGTAGATGACATGGATTTGTTCTATCGTAAAGGCGAGTCTTTATATGTAAGATGTTGGTAGAAACGATTATGGCATTATAATCGTGTGTATAAAAGTCAAAAGAGAATTGTATGGCGGAATATTATTATGCATTATGTTGCAGATTTGTTATGACTACAGATTTTATGGTCAAGCTATGGTTTATATGTCTTTTGTATGGTTGGATTTTAAAAGTTGCATAAAAGTTTTGTTTTGAAAAAGAGTTTTGTTCCTAACGATTAAACTACGAACGACCGTAACTTTGAAAAGGCTCGGATCGCTTTGATATCTTCGCAAATGATTTGATAAAAGGTAATATCTTTGACTTTCATAGGCGGGCGGATTGGGTTTTCGTGTAGTCCCGCGCTCTATGTTTGGTTCTAACGACCTATTTTGAAAAAAGCTTAATATGACTTTCATCCAGAGAAGTATGATTATATATTTAGGTTGAATACAAGAAATAAAGTTTTTAGGTATGTGATTTTGATACGTGACTATAGTTTAACAGTTCGGTTTGATATGTTCTAAAGGGGGATAAGGATTTGATTTGACTATTGTTTCGGTTTTGAAATACGTTTTGATTACTATTGGGTCTTTGTAAGTTTTTGCATTGCATATGGACGATTTTGCTTGTGCATTTTGTTGTATGTCTTTCGCCGAGTCGTATATTCATTTTTGTGATGGTACTATATGATATTGACGGCTAGGATTCTTGGCGCGGTATGCTTGGGTGTGATATTGACATTTATTCTTGGCGGTATGCCGGTATGTGATATTGACATTTGCATGTGTATATGTGATATTGCCATGTGTGGTATTTGGCCGCGGTATGTGTATATGTGATTTTTATTATGTGTATATGTGATTTTGAAAGGTTATGATCGGTCGGTTAATGTCGGCTCATATGATTTGTTCTATTTTCTATATGTATGAAACTAGAAATTTTAAATAAATATATATATATATATTATTATCATGTTTGTCTTGCCCATGTATGATTTGTATGCAAGAGATTTTTATGCTCACGAAACTCATGGGAGTACTTTGGTTATGACCTCGATGACATGCTTTACATGCTCGGTACATATTAAAATCTTGACCCCGCTTTCTTCATGCGTTTCATGCGCGCGGTACGGAAATTGAGTAGATGATGTTAGCGGAAGAACGTTCCAAAGAGTATTGCGACTCCATTTCCGAATCAGGTTTTGCCCGGTAGAGTGCTTTTGTATGGTATACGAGATGTTGGTATAGACTTTAGACAATGTCGTGTGTATAAGAACGTCGGTTGTAACACGTATGGCGGTGTATTATTATGCATTATGTTTATGTTATGACTACGATTTTATCCGATTTGAAAAAAAAGACGAAAGGACATGTTTGTTTACGAAAAATTTTCATTATGTGCTTGTGTCATGTTCTGCGGGCCCAGTATGATTATGAGTATTACGAAAGTCGGCGGGTTCGCTCGGCCTAGGTAAAAAAAGGGTCGGGTGTTCATGCCTATCGAAAATTAGGGTGTGACAAATTGGTATACGAGTTCGTCCTAGGGGTTGTGTGGTAAAGTCGTGTCCAGTAGAGTCTTGTTTATGGTGTGTAGCGCGCCACATTTATAAACAGGAGGCTACGGGGCATCTAGGGTGGTTACTCTTCTTTCACATCTGAGATCGTGCCATAGAGCCAAGTCATAGGAAATGAGATTTCTTGCACTAATCTTTGATTTCAGTAGAATAATGGCAGCGATAGAAGAAAGGGATTGATGATGTTGGAAGTTACTAAGCACACAGGTAAGCGAAGGCATGAAAGATATATGTTGGGAAAGATACTGAAGTTGCGATTGAAATACAAGTTGAAGATTAAAGGGGGAAAGCAAACAAGAAAGGGTAACAGGTGCCGTTTGAATTGGGCATGCGAGGTATGTTTATCATTTGTGTATTGTTGATGATATTGGGAATGTGTGGGCTGCGATATGATACGATATGTATATATGTATTTTTTTGATTGTTGGTATTCCTGTGTACGAGGTTTTGAGATAGTAAAAAATATAGAGAAAACTCTCCCGAAATTTTCCCGAAATAAAAGAAAATGAGATGTGGATTTGTAATCCGACTTGAAAGGTCGTGTCCACCGTAATGGTAAGATTTGAGTAAGTTGTGAGTATGGCTGACCTCGGAAAGAAGTAATAGTATGATTAAGAAAAGAGTAAGAGGGAGAAGAATTGTGATGGATATGAATATATTGATAAGACAGCTTGCGAGATACTAAGGATAAAGTGGATCAGAAAGGGGAAAGAGTTAAGAAGTGTTATATTATGGGATTGGTTACGAATAAGATATAATGTGAATATAATGGGGATTGTTATGAAAATAAGTGAAGCCTAGTGTGAAAGTGGCCAAGGTTATGATGTGATCTATGTAGCTAGAATACAAAGGCAAGTGTGAAACGGAAAAACAAGCTATGGAACGAATAAGGAAGGGTTGAGTTAAAGATTAAGAGACGACACGAGATAATGTGCCTAGAATGTTACAAGTCGAGTAAAGGGAATTACAAGAAGGAAAAGTTTAAATCGAGATTCTTAAGACCCTATACGATTAGTTGAACATTCGAGGACGAATGTTCTAAAGGGGGAAAGGATGTTATACCCCGTACTTTGTACGTTGGAATATTCTAAGTTGGTTGCGACAAGTTATGGACAAGACTTTTAATTTTCGATTTTGTTGATTTTATTTTAATGCACAAGTTGCATATTCATTTTTTTATTGGTATGGAGTATTAAGGGCAAAATTGGAATAAGGAAAAGTTTGGGGGTTAAAAGTGAATTATGGAAAGTTAAGCATTTCATGAAAATTAAGGGCTAGAAGTGAAATTTTAGAAATTAATTATTTCATGAAAATGGCCATATGTGGCCATGTGTGGGTGTGGGGCCCTCACCCCTCTTTGTTGGCCAAATTTAATTAGTGCAAATTATGAGGGGGCCTTGTGCCATATATTTGTTATATATATATATATATATATATATATATATATATATATATATATCATGGATGACTAGGCAAGTAGTCATCATTTCTTCACTCTAGAAATTTCAAGAAGCATGAAGAAAAAAAAAAGAGAGAGAGCCATGGGAGAAAAAAAATGGAAGACCAAAATTCTTCTTCAAAAATTATTTTCTTCATGTGTTTCAACCCCTTAGAAGGTGTAAAATAACATGGAGGGATTGTTGGAGCAAGCAAACCAATTATTTTTGCAAACCACGAGCTCTAGCCGAGTGAAGAACCAAGTGAAGGTAAGGTTTGATCTTC
This sequence comes from Lycium ferocissimum, assembly GCF_029784015.1. Classification (NCBI taxonomy): domain Eukaryota; kingdom Viridiplantae; phylum Streptophyta; class Magnoliopsida; order Solanales; family Solanaceae; genus Lycium; species Lycium ferocissimum. Next base: position 8,018 of record NW_026719563.1, read on the forward strand.
TTTATGTGTTTTAGGGATGATTTGTACATGTTGTGAAATGTAGAAATGAAGGAAATTCATGAAGTTAAGGGTGAAGGGTTGTGGCCGTGTATATATGGTATTCGTAGGAGTGAAGGACTAATTTTATTTGATGTTTTTAGTTGTTCTTTGCATGGATTCTACAATGAAAATGAGGGTTTAATGATTTAAATGGAAGTTGGAATCGTTTGTAGGTTGTTGGAGAAGATAATGTAATTTTAATATAGTTTTTGTATTATTGTGGTTAATGTTGTTAATGTGTGGAATGTTGGTGTATTTCATGATTTTGGAAGAAAGAAATGTGTTGTTGTTGTTCTTGTTGAATTTGGAAGGTTTCGGGTGGAGTTGTGTGTAGAATGGGCTGATTTGGATATTTTGTAGATTGTTGGAGCATTTGTTGGATTGTTGGAAATATTGTATGAATTGTTTAAAGTGTTCTTGAGTATTGTTTGAATGGTTTCGGATTAGAAATTGAATATGTGAGCATTTGTGTTAGTTTGATTGTACATGGGTTTGTATGTATGTAATTGCAATGAACAATTGGAAAGTTGTCGGAATATGTGGAGAAGAATTATTAACGTTAGAATGCGTTTCGAATTCATTATTGATGTTGTTGGAATGGTTGTTGGTATTGTTGTTGATAATATTGGCCGAGTTGAATTCTCGGGGTTGTTGAACTTATAGGGGAAATGCTGCCCAAATTTCTATAAATAAAGTGATGGCTTGGGATTGGATTCTTAAGTGCTTATGGCTAATGTTTGGTACTTAATGACCTTATTGTAGATTACGACGTGAGACTTGAGTTTGGATTAGTCTAGGAAGCAAACGAGGTATGTAAAGCTTACCTTTCTTTCTTTCGGCATGTCTTAGACGGAAGTAAGCTATGATATGTTATGAGCCTTGGGGCAACTCTATTCCGAAGTTCCGAGCATGGTTATGATGCATATTTGCTTTTTGACGTTGGCATCCTTATATGGTCAAGCTATGGTTTATATGTCTTTTGTATGGTTGGATTTTAAAAGTTGCATAAAAGTTTTGTTTTCAAAAGAGTTTTGTTCCTAACGATTCGAAACTACGAACGACCGTAACTTTCAAGAAAAGGCTCGGATCGCTTTGATATCTTCGCAAATGATTTGATAACGATTAATAATCTTTGACTTTCATAGGCGGGCCCGGATTGGGTTGACGCTCATCCATGGGTCCCGCGACTCTCTATGTTTGGTTCTAACGACCTATTTTTGAAAAAGCTTAATATGACTTTCGTCCCGACCCCCGAGTATGATTATATATTTATCGGTTGAGTCTGAAATAAGGATTTTTATGTAGGTGATTTTGATACGTGACTATAGTTTCGAAGTTCAGCTTGATATGTTCCGAGTGATATTCGGAGGAAATTTGATTTGACTATTGTTTCGATTTTGAAATAACGGTTCGTTTGATTACCTTATTGGTCTTTGTAAGTGTTTTGCATTGCATATGATTTCCCACGATTTTGCTTGTGCATTTTGTTGTATGTCTTTCGACCGAGTCCCGGGCCGGTTGTGTGATCGTGCGTACTATATGATATTGACAGCCGGATTTTTATGCTCATTTTGGATTCTTGACCTCGCGGTATGCTCGGTATGTGATATTATTAGATGATGTTGGATTCTTGGCCGCGGTATGCCGGTATGTGATATTGAGAGACTTTGGATTCTTGCCGGTGTATTATTATGTATTATGTTGCGGTTATGTGTATGTGATATTGCTTGTGTCATGTTTTGGGTATTTGGCCGCGGTATGTGTATATGTGATATTGAGGGTACTTGACCGCGGTATGTGTATATGTGATTTTGACGATGCAGGTTATGATCAGTCGGTTAATGTCGGCTACAAGAAGGAATAGATTTGTTCTATTTTCTATATGTAGCCAAGTCATAGTTGAAATGAGACGACTAATCTTTGACAAAGAGAATGGGGCAACAGAAAAGGGATTGATGATGTAATGAGCACTAAGCATGGAAGATATATGTTGGGAAAGATACGCGACAAGTTATGGACAAGACTTTTAATTTTCGATTTTGTTGATTTTATTTTTAATGCACAAGTTGCATATTCATTTTTTTATTGGTATGGAGTATTAAGGGCAAAATTTGAATAAGGAAAAGTTTGGGGGAATTAAAAAGTGAATTATGGAAAGTTAAGCATTTCATGAAAATTAAGGGCTGAAAATAAGTGAAGTGAAATTTTGTGAAATTAATTATTTCATGAAAATGGCCATATGTGGCCATGTGTGGGTGTGGGGCCCGTTGGAATATTCTCCCCTCTTTGTTGGCCAAATTTAATTAGTGCAAATTATGCTAGGGAAATTTTGGAAATTAATTATATATATATATATATATATATATGTATATATATATATATATATATATATATATATATATATATATATCATGGATGACTAGCTAAGGCAAGTAGTCATCATTTCTTCCACTCTAGAAATTTCAAGAAGCATGAAGAAAAAAAAAGAGGAGCAAACGGCCATGGGAGAAAAAAAATGGAAGACCAAAATTCTTCTTCAAAAATTATTTTCTTCATGTGTTTCAACCCCTTAGAAGGTGTAAAATAACATGGAGGGATTGTTGGAGCAACAAACCAATTATTTTTGCAAACCACGAGCTCTAGCCGAGTGATGAACCAAGTGAAGGTAAGGTTTGATCTTCTTTATGTGTTTTAGGGATGATTTGTACATGTTGTGAAATGTAGAAATGAAGGAAATTCATGAAGTTAAGGGTGAAGGGTTGTGGCCGTGTATATATGGTATTGTGTAGGAGTGAAGGACTAATTTTATTTAATGTTTTTAGTTGTTGCTGCATGGATTCTACAATGAAAATGAGGGTTTAATGATTTAAATGGAAGTTGGAATCGTTTGTAGGTTGTTGGAGAAGATAATGTAATTTTAATATAGTTTTTGTATTATTGTGGTTAATGTTGTTAATGTGTGGAATGTTGGTGTATTTCATGATTTTGGAAGAAAGAAATGTGTTGTTGTTGTTCTTGTTGAATTTGGAAGGTTTCGGGTGGAGTTGTGTGTAGAATGGGCTGATTTGGATATTTTGTAGATTGTTGGAGCATTTG
>NW_026719564.1:0-11240 GCF_029784015.1 Lycium ferocissimum
AACAATTAATCCAAAATACATTCTAACGTTAGTAATTCTTTTCTACATAATTCGACAACCTTCCATTTACATTCAACCCAACTACATACATTCAAACCAACATCACGCTCACATGTTCAAGTACTAATCCGAAACCATTCAAACAATATTCAAGAATACTTCAAACAACCCGCACAATATTCAAAACAACCCATCCAACATAACTCCCCTGAAACCTTCCAAATTCAATAAGATCAACAACGACACATTTCTTTCTTCTAAATTCATAAACTACACCAACAATCCACACATTAACAACATCATTCTCATAAATTCAAGAAACTATGCTAAAATCACATTAACTTCTACAACAACCCACAAATGATTATGACTTCAATTTAAATCATTAAACCTTCATTTTCATCATATAATCCACAACAATCATCAACTAAAACACTAAATAAAATTAGTTCATCACTCCAACACACACAACACCTACACGGTCCAACTTCAACATACAAAGTTTCATGAATTTCATCCTTTTCCACCCACTACAACATGCATAAACCATCCATAACATATGAAAAGAAGATTAAACCTTACCTTTTCCACTTAGTTCTTCAACTTGGCTAGGGTTGTGCCTTGCAAGAATGAATGGTTTGATTGCTCCAACAACTACTCCACGTTGATTAGGACCTTCCAATTGGTTGAAAAGCTAGAAGAAAAAAAAATTTTTGATCAATTTCCACGGACATGAATTCGGCCAACTATGGCCGAATATGGTTCCCCTTTTTTCTTCATGTTTCTCCAAGCTTCTAAGTTGAGAGATGAATATTATGACTTGCTAGTCATCACTTGATCACATATATAATTCATCCAAATGTCCCATGGCCCACACATGGTTTGGATGAATTTAATTTGGCCAAGCCATGGGTGGTACCCCACTTATGTGCCACACGGCCAACTTGGCATTATTTCATAAAATAATAGTTTTCCATAATTCACTTTTAACCCCAAATTTTCCTTAATATTCCATGCCAATAAAATTGTAAGCAACTTATGCCTTAAAACAAAATCGAAGGTCAAAGTCTCAACCTCGTACCCCGAAATAGTCTTGTCCTTAACTTATAGTAGTTAGCTCGGAATGTCCCAATGCACAAAATACGGGATATAAGGACTAGCCTTAACATACTTGATTGATCTCCCACTACCTAATGCTTATTCTCCCAGACTCGTAAATCTACATTCAAGAGAAATCATACTACTGTTAGACTTATCGCCATATGCCTATCTCAAATCTTTAAATTAAACCCCTTTAAAATACGCAAATTAGGGCGACATCTCCTGTTTATATCCGGCATGAAATCACAATTTCAACAACCAACAACAACAACAACAATACCAACATCAACAACAATATTATCAACACCAGTATGCTTCATAAAACATCCCACACGATGTTTTCTAAATTTCTCAACTAACCAACTTGTTATACGACTATTTAATAACTTTATCCCCATAAATAAATCAAAATTAATACTAATAAAGAGAGATTCATACCTTATTCTTCACTAAGGAAGCAATAACTTCAATATTCGCCTTGGTCTCAAGCCAAGATTCATCGCAATACAGTACTTTAATCACAACTATACACTTCCCGAACCTAAATTTCGGGATTTCACGTGTTTTGCGCTAAAATTTAGTTGACAGAGGTTAGGGGAATATTCCAGAGTATTTGGGAAGTTTTGAGGGGTGTTTGATCTGAAAATAAGAGGGTAATCCCCCTTTTAAATTTGTCTAGAGTCGATTTGCACCGACCTAGAAAGTACTCAGCGCGTTCGCGCTGGGTAGTGGCGCGTTCGCGGTGGGTTATTTGTCACCCTTTTGCACATTCGCGCCACCTCCTGGCGCGTTCGCATAGACCAATCTCCTAGCCTGCCAGCCAGACTTGTAACATCTATATCTTCTCACTCCGATCTTTGTATTGACGAACAGTTTGTTCGTGAAACCGAGACTTCAGGAACTTCACTTTACCTTTTTGCTTTCCTCAAAACTTCTCATATACTAAAATATGTTCTTTCTCTCAATTGGACCAAAATTGCCCTTCATATTTTTTCCAAAGTTTCAACAAACTTAGTTCCCGTAATTCACTTGCTCTCCAATCCTCCCATAGCTTATTATATGAACTAAAACCTTCATAACCAATAGATAAATGCATACAATCGTATATATCCTTGAAGGTAACTTCAGAGTCTATATTAAAACAACCAACACTTATAAATCTCAATGTACAGAACTACAGGGCGTAACACCTCCCCTGATATTGTCACAGATATATTGTTAGTATCCTTGTCACGACCCAAATCGATGGGCCATGACTAGTGCCTGAGCTGGGCACCCGTATACGGCCCGCTAGATATAATCAAACTGAAACTGAAAATAATATGTCACTCTATAAAAGCATGCTATGAACTCATCATGTCATACATCAAAGAGAACCTGTCTCCTGAGAAGCCACAGCTAACCAAAAAATAACAAATATGCAAGCCGACAAGGCTGCCACTATACACGGGGACATCCAAGATGAACTACATCGATATTGTTATATCCCGTATTTTTGTACATTGGAACAATCCGGATTAATTATGATAAGTTAAGGACGAAACCATTCCGGAATACAAGTTGAGACTTCTGGACCTCCGATTTTATTTTGAGACATAAGTTGTGCATGAATTTATTGGTATGGAACAATTAGGAAAATTTGGGACCAAAATTTGAATTAATGAAAGATGGAAATCATGCATTTTTGCATGCTTTGGCCGTGGAGTGTAGGACTTGGTCCACCCATTTTGTGTTAAATTTCTATTGCTCCAACACATAGTGTGGGCCAAGAGACACTTATACAAGTCTTGCCTTGGTACAAAAGATGACCAACTAGTCATCCTTATCATTCCCACACTTAGAAAAAAAAAAGGAACCAAGAAGTTGAAGAGAAAGTGGCTCTCGGCCAAGGACCAAGAAAACCAACTTTCTGTTATAGCCCGTACTTTGTACGTTCGGATCTTTGCGAGACAATGGCGAGAAGTTAAGGACAAGACTATGTCCTAAAATAATTTTAGGATGCGAGTTGTTAGGAATATTAATTGTGGACAATGGTAGTGTGGAAAATATTGAGAAAGGCTAAGGGCAAGAAGAGGAATTCGGAAAATGGGCCGTGGAAATAATGCGGAAGGTTAGGGACAAAATGGTAATATTGAGAGAGAAAAGTCGAGGGGTAAAATGGTAATTTCAAAGGTTCAAGAAAATTCTTGAAGGGCCAAAGTGTGTGCAAAAGAAGACACTTGGTCATCTTTGACCAAGTAAGAAAAGAAAAGAAAATTCAAGAAAAAGGAGGAAAAATCTAGAAAGGGAACATGTGACCAAAATTGAAGGACTAAGATACAAATATGGAAAAAAAGAGGGAATAAGTATATATATAAGAGAGAGTTCATTCTTTTTAATTCAAGAAACTAGAGAAAAAAAAAAAAAAAAAGGAGAGGAAGAGCAAGAGAGGTATTCGGCCAAGAGGGGGTAATTTTGCCCCCTTGAAATCTTGTTCCAAAAATTAATTTCTTCATGTATTTCTACTAATTCAAGGGCCCTCTACAACGTGGTATGGTTGTTTCGGAAGAAAGGGTATTCGTTTCATCGTTCCCACATCTTGGTCAAGTGAAGAAGTTGAAGGAAAAAGGTAAGGTTTAATCCCTTCTCTTGTGTTATGGATGGTCTATGAATATTGTTGAGTGTTGTAGCATGTGGAAATAAATGAAATTCATGAAGTATGCATGTACATGGTATGGCGAATGGAGTAGTTGTTTGTGTAGAAATGATGGATTAATTCTATGTAGAATGTTAGTTGTTGATTGAAATGTATAGAAATGGATGGAAATGCATGAAATTTTATGGAAGTGTGCATGTAGTGTTGTGGCCGTGGGGTATGGTGTAGTGTAGGAGAAAATGAATCAATTCTATTTAATATGTTGATTGTTGTCGTTGTGGATTCCATGATGTAAAATGAAGGTTTGGTGGCTTGAAATGGATTTGAAGTCGTATGTGCATGGTTGAAGAATCTAGTATGACATTAGCATGATTCCTTGTAATTACATGAATAATATTGTTAATGTGTGGTTGTTATATTTTACGAATATGGAAGAAAGGTAACGTGTTGTTAATGCTTTTATGGAAGTTGGAAGATTCGGGTAGCGTTGGATTATTATGAATATTGTGGTATTGTTGTTGATAATGTGGCCGTAGTTCCATTCTCGGGTTTGTTGTTGTTGAAGTTGGCCAAGTTGAACTTGGTGGGATGGTACATTTACGGAGAGTCTTTGCCCCGAAATTTCGGCGGACAAAGTGTTACTTTAAAGAATCAACTTCCAAAGGCACTAATCAAGTTTTGGTAAACATGACCAATTTTTTAGAATTTGGCGGATTTGCAACTTGGATTTGGAGAAGCGAAGGAGCGGAAAGAGGTATGTAAGACCTTACTTTCTTTCTTTGGCATGTCCTAGACGTATAGGCTTGATTTCGCGCCTCGGGGACTTCCCTAACTCTAGAAATTCGAGATTGAAAACTAGCTACTATTCATTCAGTGGCATTGAACCAAAAGTGCTTGAATAATGAAAGAAAGGTCGAAACACCCTAGGACTTGCAAGAATACGACCCGATCATCCTAAGACTTCCATAAGCAACATTATGAAATGTATTATACGTAAATTGTGTACGCCGCCTCATTCGACCGAGGCGGGCCCACTATTCCCAAAATTTCTTCTTATTGTTACATTAAGCTTATTTCCATGCTATAGCTAATAAAAGTTTTTGGTTATCGTTTCTACTATCAAATTAGTAGTTGTTTTAACTAAACCTATGACCCCAACGCATGATTTTCTTTCCAAAAAGTTTACAAGGGTTTTACAAAATACTCATTTTCCTTCAAAAACCAAGTTTTATAATATTAAAAGTCCTACTAACTAAAACGACGACCATAGTTCTATGATGATAATAATGAATCCGGGAATAAGAGAAGGTATATAACGATAATAGTCAAGGCTATGTTTTTCAATGGCTATGACGATGTCAAAGAAAATGAGAATGGTGCTATGATAACTATGACGAGGATGATCTCGTGTCTAAAGGTTCCAAAGTACATGAAATGCTATACTATGATTCTATTCCATGCTTATTCATAATGTTGACCTCCATTGATTGTCTCGCCTTACTACTAGTTCCTTCAAGGTGAGATAAAGCTCCCATGGTTATTTCATAATAGAATCGGAGGTTACCGACCTTACGTCACTCCGATAGCGTTATAGCTTTTCCTTGGGCTCCCGTACATCTTTGTTTAATTGTTTATATGGTAATGTATATAATACGGTATTGATGAATGTATCGTATACTGCTTTGTATATGTGGGGAATGGGGAGGGCAACTGTGTCCACGATTCGGTGCTGGCTTATCATCCGGACGCGGGATGCCGGACGCGGGATTTATGGGAGAGCGTGCGCGGCGTACGTACGTGCTATATATATATAATATGATATACTTGGGACACTTTGTTGGGGAGGGGGGTTGGGAGAGCCGATGAATTCGGCGTACGTACTTGCAAGTAAAAAGTCGTTTTTACGAAAAGTATCGTTTCCTATGTCAAAAACAAGAAACACCGTGTTCGAATAAGAAAAAGAAAAGCTAAGCGTGCATGGCCTCCGCCCCGAGTGGCACTCACACGTACGGAGTTGCTCCTCTATTTCGTGTCTTGTCTATGCTTCCATATAGTTATTACTACGCACGAGTTACCGTCTTACATGATCTATCTCATATGTACAGACTTTTACCATGTTATTACCGTTCATGTCTTACATACTCGGTACATTGCTCGTGCGACCCTCTTCTTTGGGCGCGTTCATGCCACGCGTGTACACCCCGAACGGATAGAACCGGATAGAAGATGTTCCGGCGAAGTTGGGTTGGCAAGCTCCATTTGTCTGGAGTGTAGCCGAGTCATAGCACACGTGCCGGGATTTCGATTACGATTAGAGACTTTGCAGACAGAGTCGTGGGTTCCGGGAGTCAGATTGTATCATGACACGAGTTATATACAGTTACATGTTTTATTTGACTTAAAGGCAACAAAGGGGTATTTCAGTCATCTGTTTATGTTTACTTGTCTTAAAGGTTTTCAAAAAAAAAAAAATTTACGTAGTAAGGATCGGCGGGTTCGCTCGGCTCGGTCACGGGGTCGGGTGCCCATCACACCCACGATCAAGATCGGGGTGTGACAAAGTGGTATCGAGCGAGGTCGGTCCAAGGGTTGTACGCAAAGTCGTGTCCGGTAGAGTCTGTTTATGGGTGTGAAGCCGGCCACATCTATAGACAGGAGGCTGCGGGGCATTTAGGAATTGTTGACCTTTTTTCTATCTTGTGATCGTGCGATAGAGCCAAGTCATAGGAAACAAGATTCCTTATACTCACCGTTGATTTCGCAAGCGCCCAGTATCGGCGGAAAAGAGGCGAGGGATGACATGGAAGTCAAAGAATAAGGGCGGATGGATACATTTGTTCCGTTATGTTAGCCGGGCGCCGGACGGAAAATAGTCATATACGGGCGAAAGTGAGTATCGAGAAGAAAAAGAAAAGGGGCAAAATAGTAATTATAAGGAAAAGAACGTGTTACGAAAATGCCTCGGGTCGTGAGACTTCAACTTGCCCTTGATCGGGTAATAAAAGGCATACGAGGAAGTAGACGCGAAAATATCGGTGTTAAGGTACCAAATTCCACCAAAGTCTCGGGGTTAAGCGTGCTCGGTGAGAGCGATTTGGGATGGGTGACCCCACGGGAAATAAACCAAAAGTTCTATAAATTGAGATATAAGGAACAAATGAACGATTAAGAGTAACCCAAGTAAAATTAGAATATATGGATGGATGGAGACCTTAAGAGGACGCGTAGACGAGGTGGATTAGTCGGAAAAGAGACGGGGAGTGTGTCGCACTCGGGGAATAAGGATAGGCTTGAATAGCGTTGGAAGGTACCACGTGGGTTAGTTGATAGTAGTATATATATGAATGTGTGAAATATCTCATGTATAATTGTGTCGGTGGACATGTAAGTCCCGAAAGAAGCTATGGTAAGGAAAGTATTGATCGCGTGGAAATCGAAGCTCGAGTGACAACAACGGTAAATAGTACGGGTCTTTGCAAGGTATTTGCTATTGTTTTATTATAACTGAAATTTGAGAGTCTAGTATGGTGATAATTGGAAAGGAAAGAGAGTGTTGAAAGAAAGTAAAGGACCAGTGCGGAAAAAGGTGAAAAGTAAAGAGTTCAGATATGTGAGGGCGGAGTTGGAAGGAAGGTGGGGAATAAGGTATTAACAAAGACTTCATAAAAGGACTATCGGCATATAAGGAGCCCCTTAAAGGGGGGAGACCGAGGAGTTTGATTAAGAGGAAAATAAGGTGAAGGATGAACGGGCATAAGGGAAAGAGTAACTATAAAGGAACCCTCCCGAGCATTATGACGCCCGTAAGGTCGGTTGAACATTCGAGGACGAATGTTCTAAAGGGGAGGATGTTATAGCCCGTACTTTGTACGTTCGGATCTTTGAGACAATGGCGAGAAGTTAAGGACAAGACTATGTCCTAAAATAATTTTAGGATGCGAGTTGTTAGGAATATTAATTGTGGACAATGGTAGTGTGGAAAATATTGAGAAAGGCTAAGGGCAAGAAGAGGAATTCGGAAAATGGGCCGTGGAAATAATGCGGAAGGTTAGGGACAAAATGGTAATATTGAGAAAAGTCGAGGGTAAAATGGTAATTTCACAAAGGTTCAAGAAAATTCTTGAAGGGCCAAAGTGTGCAAAAGAAGACACTTGGTCATCTTTGACCAAGTAAGAAAAAGAAAAGAAAATTCAAGAAAAAGGAGGAAAAATCTAGAAAGGGAACATGTGACCAAAATTGAAGGACTAAGATACAAATATGGAAAAAAGAGGGAATAAGTATATATATAAGAGAGGAGTTCATTCTTTTAATTCAAGAAACTAGAGAAAAAAAAAAAAAAAAAAGGAGAGGAAGAGCAAGAGAGGTATTCGGCCAAGAGGGGGTAATTTTGCCCCCTTGAAATCTTGTTCCAAAAATTAATTTCTTCATGTATTTCTACTAATTCAAGGGACCCTACAACGTGGTATGGTTGTTTCGGAAGAAAGGGTATTCGTTTCATCGTTCCCACATCTTGGTCAAGTGAAGAAGTTGAAGGAAAAAGGTAGGTTTAATCCTTCTCTTGTGTTATGGATGGTCTATGAATATTGTTGAGTGTTGTAGCATGTGGAAATAAATGAAATTCATGAAGTATGCATGTACATGGTATGGGCGAATGGAGTAGTTGTTTGTGTAGAAATGATGGATTAATTCTATGTAGAATGTTAGTTGTTGATTGAAATGTATAGAAATGGATGGAAATGCATGAAATTTTATGGAAGTGTGCATGTAGTGTTGTGGCCGTGGGGTATGGTGTAGTGTAGGAGAAAATGAATCAATTCTATTTAATATGTTGATTGTTGTCGTTGTGGATTCCATGATGTAAAATGAAGGTTTGGTGGCTTGAAATGGATTTGAAGTCGTATGTGCATGGTTGAAGAATCTAGTATGACATTAGCATGATTCCTTGTAATTACATGAATAATATTGTTAATGTGTGGTTGTTATATTTTACGAATATGGAAGAAAGGTAACGTGTTGTTAATGCTTTTATGGAAGTTGGAAGATTAGGTAGCGTTGGATTATTATGAATATTGTGGTATTGTTGTTGATAATGTGGCCGAGTTCCATTCTCGGGTTTGTTGTTGTTGAAGTTGGCCAAGTTGAACTTGGTGGGATGGTACATTTACAGGGGAGGTGCTCAGAAATTTCGGCGTACAAAGTGTTACTTTAAAGAATCAACTTCCAAAGGCACTAATCAAGTTTTGGTAAACATGACCAATTTGTAAATTTGGCGGATTTGCAACTTGGATTTGGAGAAGCGAGAAAGGAGCGGAAAGAGGTATGTAAGACCTTACTTTCTTTCTTTGGCATGTCCTAGACGTATAGGCTTGATTTCGCGCCTCGGGACTTCCCTAACTCTAGAAATTCGAGATTGAAAACTAGCTACTATTCATTCAGTGGCATTGAACCAAAAGTGCTTGAATAATGAAAGAAAGGTCGAAACACCCTAGGACTTGCAAGAATACGACCCGATCATCCTAAGACTTCCATAAGCAACATTATGAAATGTATTATACGTAAATTGTGTACGCCGCCTCGTTCGACCGAGGCGGGCCCACTATTCCAAAATTTCTTCTTATTGTTACATTAAGCTTATTTCATGCTATAGCTAATAAAAGTTTTTGGTTATCGTTTCTACTATCAAATTAGTAGTTGTTTTAACTAAACCTATGACTGACGCATGATTTTCTTTCCAAAAAGTTTACAAGGGTTTTACAAAATACTCGTTTCCTTCAAAAACCAAGTTTTATAATATTAAAGTCCTACTAACTAAAACGACGACCATAGTTCTATGATGATAATAATGAATCCGGGAATAAGAGAAGGTATATAACGATAATAGTCAAGGCTATGTTTTTCAATGGCTATGACGATGTCAAAGAAAATGAGAATGGTGCTATGATAACTATGACGAGGATGATCTCGTGTCTAAAGGTTCCAAAGTACATGAAATGCTATACTATGATTCTATTCCATGCTTATTCATAATGTTGACCTCCATTGATTGTCTCGCCTTACTACTAGTTCCTTGAGGTGAGATAAAGCTCCCATGGTTATTTCATAATAGAATCGAGGTTACCGACCTTACGTCACTCAGATAGCGTTATAGCTTTTCCTTGGGCTCCCGTACATCTTTGTTTAATTGTTTATATGGTAATGTATATAATACACATTGATGAATGTGTCTGTATACTTTTGTATATGTGGGGGAATGGGGAGAACTTGTGTCCACCGATTCGGTGGCTTATCATCCGGACGCGGGATGCCGGACGCAAGGATTTATGGGAGCGTACGCGGCGTACGTTCGTGCTATATATATATAATATGATATACTTGGGACAGTGTTGGGGAGGGGGGTTGGGAGAGCCGATGAATTCGGCGTCTGTCTGCAAGTAAAAAGTACCGTTTTCGAAAAGTATACGTTTCCTATGTCAAAAACAAGAGAGACACCGTGTTCGGAATAAGAAAAAGAAAAGCTAAGCGTGCATGGCCTCCGCCCGAGTGGCACTCACACGTACGGGTTGCTCATCTATCCGTGGTACCGTCTATGCTTCCATATAGTTGTTACTCACCTTGCCGGAGTTCGAATGCTTACACATGATCTATCTCATATGTACGGCTTTTACTATGTTATTACCGTTCATGTCTTACATACTCGCACATTGCTTGCACCGACCCTCTTCTTCGGGGGCTCGTTCATGCCACGCGGTACACCCCAGGACGGATAAACCGGATAAGATGTTCAAGACGAAGTTATGTCAAGCTCCATTTGGCACGGAGTGTAGCCGAGTCATAGCACACGTGCGTGATTTACGATTACGGTTAGAGACTTTGCGAACGCAGTCGTGGGTTCGGGAGTCGGATTGTATCATGACACGAGTTATATACGATTACATGTTTTATTTGACTTAAAGGCAACAAGGAGTATTTCGGTCATCTTTTTATGTTTACTTGTCTTAAAGGTTTTCAAAAAAAAAAAAAATTTACGTAGTAAGGATCGGCGGGTTCGCTCGGCTCGGTCACGGGGTCGGGTGCCCGTCCTTTCCCCCAATCAAGATCGGGGTGTGACACTTTCATTCAAGCCCCTTCCAAAATTATTTTGTTGATGCTAACCATTTTTTTTGAGGTCTTTTAAGTAGCGTGGAAGTGTCGTTGGAGCGTCGACCCGCTAGTTTTCATTATCGCAAACCCTAGCCTATTGTGGAATTGAAGAGGAAAGGTAAGATTTGATTATGTTTTGTATGTTATAAAGGTTGTGTGTATGTTGTAGTATGTTAAATGTTACATCTCGCATTTTGTACGTCGGGAAATTTTTAAGTTGTTTGCGACAAATTAGGGCGAGAGTTATTTTTAGGCTTTGTTGTAAGACATAAGTGTTCTATGATTGTATGGGATGGAAATGTTAATAAAAATGTGGGGCTAAAAAAGGAAATTTTAAATTTGAGCTTAAAAAAATAAGGCCACA
>NW_026719565.1:0-11586 GCF_029784015.1 Lycium ferocissimum
ATGATTAAATATGTGTTTCTCATTATATAGGTTTGGGTGAAGGGTAGGCACCGAAGTAAAGGTTCCCTTGAGAGGTAGCTTGACGAATAAGGTATGTAAGGTGTTCATTTCTCTCTTTCCTTGGCACGAATCCAACTAAAGCATGAATATGAACGTTCCATAATAAAATTCACTCCATTCCTATGTCATGTAGCTCAAATCTTAATGTCTCAGTTATTTGATTGATTCTTTGTATATTATCATAGTTATCATCGTTAAGTTATTTCTCTAGATTCGACACGAACTCCATAATATAAATCGGAGGTTACCGATCTTACATTACTCCAATATAGTTGTAGCTTTCATATGAGCTTGCATGCATTCTATTTACATGATGTGTATGTAACATATTATGTTTATGGATCGGGCCGTATGTTCCTCGGCACTAACATGTGATATATATGTTATATCCCGCATTTTGTGCGGTCGGATAATTCAAGACAATCGCGGGAAGCCAATAAGCAAGGCCGCATTTTATTTTGTTTGGCATAGGAGTGCTTGTGAAAAAAAAATTAGAAGTGGAAATAATGAGGAAGGTCAAGGGCATAAAAGGAAATTCGCAATATGACTCATGAAAATATGGAGAAAGACGAAGGGCAAATTTGGAATGTTGGAAATTAGTTTCGGAAATTATAAAATATGATCGGTAGTTAATTGGGCTCAACAAAAATCATAAAAAAATGAGGCCCAAATGTCCAAGGGTGGCCGGCCATGAATAGTTGGCCCAAGCCCACCTTAATTAAATCATGTGGGAAATTAATATAAGATGACCAAGTCATCTTATTTTCCTACACTTCTCTAGAAATTTCATGAAATAAGAAGAAGAGAAAAAGAAGGAGAAAATCAATAGGCCTTTCGGCCATAGTAAAATTTTCAAGGAAAAATTGATAAAAATTCTTCGAAAATCATTTCCTACTAAGTAAAGGGTGCACAACAAGGTGGGGTTGTTGTTGGAACAAGAAAGGTTCAAAATCATACAAGTTGCCAAGAGTTAGGCAAGTGAGAAGTTGAAGAAGAAAGGTAAATCCTAATCTTGTTCTATGTGTTATACATGGTTTATATGTGTTATAGTATGCTAAAATGGATGAAATTCATGAAAGAGAGGAATATGGCATGTGGCCGTGTATATATATGTATGTGTAGGAATCATATTTCAATTATTTTGTTTAGCGTTTGGTTGTTATTGTTGTGGATGATATGTGAAGAAAATGGAAGTTGAATGAATTTTGAGAAGTTGTAGTATGTATGTTGGTGTTGGCCGTGAGGTTATGGTGAAGGATGGAAGAGAATGAGTCAATTTTATTTAGTATTTTGCTTGTTGTTATGTTGTGGATTCTATGTTGCTAATGAATGTCTAGGAATCTTAGTGAAGTTGTAGTAGTGAAGACTTGTTTTAGAAGTTATATGGATGGAATGTAATGTCTTGCATGCATGAAAGATGATATGATTAGTATGATGTTGTTGGAATATAGCTTATGAGGTTGTTATTGTTTTCATTAAAGTTAGAAAGTTTTTGGAAGAAGTAGTAAGTTGATTGAGTATGGAAGTTGTTGGTATTGTTGTTGTTAGAATTGTGGTTGATAGTTTGGCCGGGTTTGAATTCCCGGATTGTGGTTGATGAGAATTTGACTAAATTAAATATTGAGGATGGTATATTTACAGAGGAAATCTTTGCCGAAATTTCGGTAGCCAAGTGGTTCCTTAAGATTCTAACTCTAAGTATACTAATGAGAGTTTTGGTAAACATGACCAATTCGCAGATTTTGACGAGATTGCAACGTAAATTTGAAGTAGCAAAAGGAGTGGAAAGAGGTATGTAAGGCTTCACCCTTCTTTCTATGGCATGTCTTAGACGTACTAAGGTGGATACGAGCCTCGGGGACCGTTCCTTTTCTCGAAATCCAAGATTGAAATTAACCACTATTCATTCAATGAAATTGAATTAGAAATTGCGCAAATTGTTGGAGAAATTTCCTAGACATCTAGAACTCATACAAATAGGACCCGATTTCTCTAAGGTCCTCATAAGGGACGCCATGAATCATAATATACGTAAATTTGATACGCCGCCTCAATTGGCCCGAGGTGGGCCCCATTGTTCCCGGAATTTTCTTTATTGTTCTATTTGACTTACTGCGAATGTAGAATCTAAAGGAAACTTTTGGGTTATCATTTCGACTATTAAGAGATAGTTGTTTTAATTAGTCCATTGATTCCAAGGCTTGTTTTCCCATCTAAAAGTTTAAAAATGTTTTTCTAAAATATTTATTCTTCTCTAAATCAAAGTTTTACAATTTTTGAAAATCTTTATAACTAAAATGACGACTATGATTATAGGGTGGAAATGATGATGCTGAAGACGAGGAAATGTCTATGACACTACATAACATGACATGATATAATATAATATGATATATGTATATGAAATATGAAAAATATGAACATGGGTTGGGGGGATGGGATACTTGAATACTTGGGAATTGGGAAGGAACTATGTTTCATTGCCACCTGGTCAGCTGGCTTATCATCCCGGACGCGGGATGCCCGGACGCGGGATATGTGGGCGAGCCGATATATTCGGTGCTATGTGGGCGAGCCGACGTTGTTCGGTGCTATGCTATGCCATGATATGCTATGATACGCTATGCTATGCCATGATATGCTATGATACGCTATGCTATGCCATGATATGTTATGATACGCTATGCTATGCCATGATATGCTATGATACGCTATGCTATGCCATGATATGCTATGATACGCTATGCTATGCCATGATATGCTATGATACGCTCTGCTATGATATGGTACGCTATGACACGCTATGCTATGATATGACATGCTATGACACCCTATGCTATGACCCGATAAGCCTTGACATGCGATGCTACGACATGACACGATATGATATGATATGATCTCCTACGATATAGTACGACATGATATTATAGGATAAGGTATGTCCTAATACGCTCTCTATTTTCTATGTCTATGATAAGAGATATCTTCCTAAGATAAGCACGCATAGTATCCGGCCTGAAAAGGGCCTTCCTAGGTACAAGTTATTTTCTTACTTCGTTATATATCCCCTGAACCTATGACATGGTGATCCTTACTTATGTTTATACTTGCACTGTTTACCTCTACGCCTTACATACTTGGTACACTATTTGTACTAACGTCCCTTCTGAATATTGCGTTCATGCCGCGCGAGTCGGCGGGTAGACGGACGGTTTCTAGGAGTTCTATCAAGCAACAAATAGCAAGCGCTCCGGTTGCTCCGGAGCCACAGTTTTTTGGTACTACTCTTGCATATGTATTCGGGCACGACGGTACTCGGCCACTTCCTATGTATATGTATCTTATGTTAGAGGCTCGTAGACAGCTATGCACGATAGATGTTTTGTGTTCTGATTGTCCTTGTCGCTGTATTATGTATTGTCAAAGTTGGCTAGTCTATGTATATTATTGTGTTACCAATGTATATGTCGAAAAGAAAATGGTGTAGTTCATATGGCCCACTTAGTAATAAAGGTAATATGATAGACAAGGGGTGTCCGGTACAAGTATCGGGCGCTCGTCGCGGCCCTAGTTGGGTCGTGACAATATATATGTGTATATATATATATGGATCGGGCTGTACTTTCCTCGGCACTAACATATTTTATTTATGGATCGGGTCATATGTTCCTCGGCACTAACATATTATATTTATGGATCGGGCCGTACGTTCCTCGGCATATATATATATATGGATCGGGCCGTACGTTCCTCGGCACTAACATATATGGATCGGGCTGCACGTTCCGCAGCACTAACACTTATATGATATACGTATATATACATGTTCTTACCTACATATGGTGTTTAAGATTCATGCATTGCATATTGTATGTTCTCAACTAACAGGTTACTTCTAATCTCTTTATATTTACGTCCTACTATGTTATTGCTTCCAGCCTTACATACTCAGTACTTTTATCCGTACTGACGTTCCATTGCCCGGGACGTTGCATTTCGTGTTGCAGGCTCTGACAAAGTTATTGGAGAGCATCTGTAGTAGGACTTCCAGCTTCAGCGATGTAAGCAAGTGTCGCTACTCCGAACTTGCTGTCTTTTGGTGCTTTAAGTTAAGGTAATATATGTTTATACGTACATTCTTAGAGGCTCAAAGACATAGTGGGGTATGTAAATATTGTGTATGGTCATGTTGTCCTTGTTTTGGTCTGTGATACTTTCTTGTTAGCCTTGCCGGCTTATGATACTCGTGATATCGTAGCGACCTTGCCGGTTCGCATATGTATGGAGATGTTGGATTATTGGATATTTCTATGTTGGGCCTTTTCTACGTGCAGGTGTTCTTGAGTTACGGTAGATGATGTTCAAAGTAACTGCAAAGTCAAGTGGTTCCCGGCCTACGGGTCGGAGCCCGTCGTACCCCTTGTCAGGGTGTGACAAGAACGCCCTCTTTTAATGCCTCAACTCCTAACCATTATCCCCAAGACCCGAAATTCAGTTTTCAATCCATTCTTTGGTGAAATCATCTTGGAGGGTAAGTCCCCGTCTTTATTTGTTCCTTTTCCGTTCATCTTCAAGTTCCATGATTATTTTCAGGTCCATAAATGGTGGGTGAAAATCCTAGAACCCTAGAATTAGTAAACCCTTAAATAATTGGTGGGTTGTTGATTTTGTGGTTGATTGATCATCTAGGAGTATAGATTATAACTTTCTAGGAAAGGAATTTGATTTCCTATGGTTGAAATTGCATATTGAGACATTGGGTTCTAATAAAACTAGAAATTTTGTCCTAAAATCTGTTTGAAAGGGTAAATTGATTAGAAACCCATGGATTGAAGGCTAATGATTGTAGAGATAAGAGTTATGATAAATTCACCATTAAAGGATGGTTTCATCCATTGAAGAGGGTAGAAGTAAGTGGGTCTTCTTCCCCAAATTGTTGTTCTTGTTTAAATAGATGGTTTGTTGCTTACTTAGCATCATATTTTTAGACTTTGATCGTTATGAGGCGCTTCGGAAATAGAAGACTCATGTGGAGTAGTTCGTGGCTCCTGTTCTGCATTCTAGGTAGGTTATGTCGTATTTTAGTTAGACTTTGATTAGCGAAACGTACGTATTGTGTAGAATTGATGGGAGAAAGCATGATTAGATCTTCGGATATGGTGTTTTGGTTGGATATTAGCTAGGTTGGTATGACTTCTTATTTTGTGGGCTCGTCGCCGTTACTTTATGTACTGAAATATGAGGTGTAGTTATATTCATATTGTGGTGATTCGGGATGGATTTCTATTAGGTTGATTGTTGTTGATGGTGACTTGTTGCCCTGTTATTGTGATTAGACTTATTGCCTAAATTGTCGTGTTGTACTCAGTTCTCTCTTATTGTGACATATATTATCAGAGAAAGGAAGGATAATGAGTTTAGGCTTGAATTTTGATATACACTTATGACAGTATATAGATGAAAACTTGATGTATGATTTATTGTTGATGATAATATATAGAAAAGTGTAGCATCTTGGTGATACAAGGTTTAGTTATGAGGTATACTCGCCATGTGTGGAAGTAAAGAGGGACATAGACTGTTATGTTGGTGAGACGGTTTGTATGATTCATTTCATGGTTGAGTTGATCCAAGTCTTAATATGATTTGTGGCCTTGTGACTTGTACCTTCACTGTTGCTTTATTAGTTTGCATTGATTTACCATGTTTACACTCGTTTATGCATTCATACACTCATACATGATGGAAATGGTTCGGAAGACTTGTGGCATAATGCCTTGTGTTTGACATTGATATTGCTAATTGTTCATAGTCCATACATACTAATGAACTAGAATACGTTAAGACATACATGGTGATGTGAAATTAGTGAAGAAGTTAAAATAATCTTCTTGTTGAACTTGTGATACTATTTGATACATGGTAATTGATGAATTGATCATTGAGAGTGATGTGACAGTGTTACTATACATATGAAAAGGCACATTTGACAGGGGGTGAGGATGTGGCCTAGTTGTGAGCACGTGATCTGAGGTTCATTCCAAAAATGAGAAATATATTGATATGGCCCGCGTCCGAGGTTCTTTTCGGAGCTGAGGTTTATGCTCGGGTCCGAGGATTGAATCCGGAACGAGTGGTACATGGACACCATGGGTCCACTGCAGGCCATGACTACTGAGAAATGACATCAGTTAGCATGTGTGTACAGTGTGTATTTGGCCAGTGCATCGCATTGCATTGCACATCATCATATTTTTCATTGCATATCATTACATTTTATTCTGCATTATTATATGCTCATTTGTTTCTGATTTTGGTATGGATGTTGAATGCCTATTGTGATATAAATATGACCATTGACTGAGTTAAATTGTGGATTTGTGACTCTACCTAGGGAAGGAACTTGGACTTGTGATTATCAGGTGGGCTTATTGAAACTTGATAGACTTGTGGTTTAAAAGCTTCAATCTTAGGTTGTGACTCCGTTATGGGATATTCTATTACTTGGATTTGAGTGTTAAGTGCCTATCTGTTTATCTTGTTGATTTTATACTTATATGCGTGAACTAATATTAGTCGGCCTATGATGCTTACCTGTACATAGTGTTTGTCATGATACTACCTTCTTTGCACCCTTTTTGAGTGCAGATTGTGTTCCGAGAGATTTCATCCGAGACTACATCCCTAGCTTGAAGCTAGTTTCTCGATCGGATACGAGGGTGAGCTTCTATCCGTGCCATGCATACGAAGATCTCTTTCCGGATGTATTTTTATTCCAAACATTCTTGTTATTATATTTGGGATATACTTTATTCTTCAGACGTTGTTAAGTAGAGTCCTTGTGTCACGCCCCAATTTCCGAGGGACGTGATGGGCACCCGACCTCGATTTAAGGCCGAGCGAACCCGCAGACCTTTATCGCACATGTAAAATTTTTTCAACTCTCTAACTGATTAATCATAAAATACATAATAAAGCTTT
Source organism: Lycium ferocissimum (assembly GCF_029784015.1). Lineage (NCBI taxonomy): Eukaryota > Viridiplantae > Streptophyta > Magnoliopsida > Solanales > Solanaceae > Lycium > Lycium ferocissimum. The sequence continues at coordinate 7,042 of NW_026719565.1, forward strand.
CTAGTTTGACAAAATCTGTAATTATACAAACTTTAGTACATAACACAAATTGACAAATCGGCTGATGGAGCCGCTCACACAACTGACACACTATACCCACACCAACATGCGTTCGCAAAGTCTCAGTACCGAGTCCGGAAGACACAACGTACGTACTCGGACTCGGCGGTGCTCCGAAGGAATTGGAGCTCGCCAATCATGCGGAACATCTTCAACTCATCTTGTCAGGTACTGCGCGGCATGAAACGCAGCCCCGAAGAACGGGGGTCGACGGAAAATGTCGAGTATGCAAGGCGTAAAATAGCCGAGAAACATCATAGTCAAATCTAAAATACAAAAATATGACCGACAAACCATCACCGGACTCGAAATACGGACCGAACAGACGGAACCTTTAGTGATACCCGTGTGTACGGGCGCGCGGACAAAATCGTGAGACGAATCGGAGGTACGGAGGGCATGCGGGACGTACCCGGACAAACCGCAATCGGAGCGGACGTACGAGTATATCGGACGGATTGTAAACAGAGCGGACGTACGAGATATATCGGACGATTCGTGTTCGAGTCGGATGTCCGGATATGTCGGACGATTCATACTCGAGTCGGACGTGCGGGAGATATGTCGTAGTAACATGTCCCGGCCCTCCGTGAGGGACTCGGTGGATAGACTCATAAATGTATGCCAAAGTCATGGATCACGGATGCATATAACGTGTCCCGGCCTACGAGGAGGGACTCGGTAAACAGGATCATATATCAGATTCCTAAGTCATATATGCAAATAACATGTCCCGGCCCTTTGTTAAGGGACTCGGTGAAGTAGAATCATGCATATCAGAATTATGTGCCAAGTATACATAACGTGTCCCGGCCTGCACGGGTCTCGGTGAATAATCATAATATGCCGTCCCGGCCACCATCCCCGTACCATCAAATCGTAAGTACATACGGATAACGTGTCCCGCCCGCAAGTACGAGGGACTCGGTGAATAATGCGAGGAAGTGCACGATAACATGTCCCGGCCGGGACTCGGTGAATCGAGAATCGTATCGTAACGTACACACGAGATCATAACATGCCACGGCCGGGACTCGATGAAAGATACATTGGAGCCTTGCACGAGCGTAGTAGTGCGAACATATGCAAATAAAATCCAGACTCGACAAACGAATATTCTTACAGATATCTGAGGCTCAGAAGCAGATTTCAGATCAATCCTTAACGGACGTTGCGATTATCGTGTCAGATCGCTAGAACATATCATCTCGGGTGGTCGAAACATATCACATCAAACAGACTTTCCAAGGCAGAATCCGAAATCATTTACAGACGTTCAAGACATTTAACTTACAGAGCTTTCAGAGAACAGAAGTGACAGACATACCCCGTTACCGCCCAGACAGACATATTCAGATGCTATACAGACGGACATATCCAGTGACCATACAGACAGACATATTCAGTTACCATACAGACGGACATACATAAGGAGGGTATTGGGAATTGTGGGCCCACTTCGCAGAAAATCGAGATAACATACAGAAGTTGGAAATGTTCATACTTACCGAACTCTTTTAGTCACAGAAGCTTTTCATACTTATCCATTTATCAGACATACACAAATTAATGATGCTAACAGACTTACATATGACATAATCATATTCATGAACAGACTCAGAGATCAAGAGCAGAGTTACCCCAAATACATATTATATCACAACTTATTGGCTCTAGGACATGCCATAAAAAGAAAAGTAAGCCTCACATACCCGTAATCGCGACAACCGATTACGCTGTTCATTCAACTTGTTAATCTACATTTAGCGTGATTCATCCATTCATTAGATTTGTTGTCACATGCTTGCCTTAACCCTTCAAATACGTTCACTTATATTGCTGTGAAATTTCGAAAGATTTCCCCCGTAAAAGTACCAACCCGAGAATATGGCTCGGCTCGAATCAACAACAACAACAAATCCGGGAATTTAACCCGGCCACAATATTAATAATCAAACCAACAATCATGATAGCAACATCAACAAGTGGTCAAAATGCATTTTAACGCTACTAATTCCTTTCTTCACAACTTGCCATTGTTCCATTTATTCAAATAAGCACCATATATTCGGATTAATGCCAATGATCATACATCCAAATATTATTCCGAGGCCATACAAACACGATTCAAGAACACCTTGAACAATCTTTTTTTCAATATTTCAAACATCCCGAATAGTGCCCCAACTCACCCGAATACCTTCCAAATCTTAACAAAAACCATAGCAACTTAATTCCTTCCTTCAAACTCATAAACCATACTAACAATCTACATATTAGCAACGTTATGATTTATTAACACAAAAGACCACCATTCGGCCAAGATACCAACATACACAACTTTATGTATTCCATTCATTTCTACATGCTACGACATGTTCAAAACGCTTATAGCCACATTGTTTGACACTAAATAAAATTAGCTCATTCCTTAACATACCAACTGTCCACTTTCGGCCACAACTACTACATAGGTATTTCATGCTTCACATCCATTTCTATACACTACAACCACACCCAACCATGCTAGATACAAATAATTCATCACACTTATACAACAACACATACACACGGCCACACAACACCCCACACGGCTCAACTTGAGCATGCGATATTTCATGAATTTCCATCATTTCTACATTCAATAACACACATAAACCATTCATAACACATAGAAATAAAGATTGGACCTCACCTCCTTCTTCCACTTTGTCCACGGCTAGCTCTCTTTTCTTCCAAACGAATAGTCTTCTTGTCTTCACAACTAATCCACGACGACGAGGGCCTCCTAATTGATAAGAAAACATGAAGCAACAATTTTTTGCCATGACCATCATAGGGGCTGGTTCGGCCAGCCCCTTCCTAGCCGACCCCCTTCACTTTTTTTTTGTTTTCTTTCCTTTCTTGTTTTCTTTCTTTCTCTCCCACTCTTTTTAAAATTATGTCCACACACACATATATATATAGCTCAAGGGTCATGTGAGGGGCACATGCCCCTCTCTAGAATTTTCCTTTCTTTCTTTTCCTTTTTTTCTAGATTTTTCTTCATTTTTCCAAGGATGACTTAGTTCCTTTTTCTTTTCATTTCTAGAATTAATGTAAAATTACCGTTTTATCCCTCGTCTTTCCACAAAATTACCAAAATGCCATTTTGCAAATTTTCCATTTTTGCCCTCGACTTTTTCTCAATATTCCGATTTTACCCCCTAACCTTCCACGTTATTTCCATTGGCCATTTTACAAATTTCTCTTTTACCCTCGACCTTTCTAAGTATTTCCATACCAATAATCGTCAAAAATAATTTTATAACGACGTACACATGCAAATAATTTTTGGAAGTCGTCTCGCCCTTGACTTTCCGCGGCGACCTTGAAATTTTTAAACGTACAAAATGTGGGCTATAACACCTTGTACGATGACTTTCAGATAGTTAGACTTCTACACTTATATCATCTATTAATTATGATGTCACGACCCAACTAGGGGCCATTACGGGTGCAGAAGCTACCCTCACAAGGCACCGCCCCATCATACTTGTCATCAAGCCATACATAACATTACTCTCGGCACGGAACTTGTCATAATACAATCATTATCATTTTCAAAAAATACATCTACCTTTGAGCACGTAAGCACAACGAGGCTATCAAAAATGATATACGAATATACAACGTAGTAATCATGAGACATCTCCTACCCACGCATAAGTATCTACGAGCCTCTACAAGAATACGGAGGCATAAGGACGGGACAGGACCCCTCGTACCCCGAGCATGTACACAAAAGAATATGTCAATAGGTTGCACCTCGGAGTAGTGAGGTGCTCTGCCAATTGGTGGCGAGTAAGCTCTGGCGTCTACACCGTCTCCCTGTCTACCGCGCATGAGCACGGCATCCGTAAAGAAAAGGACATCGATACGAACAGATATGCTTTCGAGTATGTAAGGTATATATGGTAACATAATAAGAAATATAGAAAGTATAAGAAGAAAAGAAAAGCTTGGCCTTGCCTCTTTGTCGACCCAACTAGGGGCCGTGACGGAGTACCCGGGGCTAACCACCGAGCACCGCTCGTACTAACCCTTTCTTAACTCGGTGCTAACGTTCGTCTTTATCTGAATACCTTAAATAGAGGATCTGCTTTGCGTTAGAGATATATCATGTCTAGAAACTTGTTTCAAAATACTTATACATACCTGACTGTACACATCATGGAACTACAACCCACATCTAGTACCTACGAGCCTCTCTTTTGAATGACATATACAAAATACGCAAAACGGATCAACTAAGTACTTTCCGGAAGATGGAGTGCTGCGAACTCGGTGATGGCTTCTGCGCCCGGACCGCCTTCCGACTACTGTGGGCATGAACAACGGCGTCCAAAAGAAAAAAGGACGTCGGTACGAATAATGTACAGTATGTAAGGCATACATCAATAAAATAAGATGTGATAAGAGAATGACATGACACGATGAATAATA
>NW_026719566.1:0-10622 GCF_029784015.1 Lycium ferocissimum
GAAAACATACTTACTAAAGCTATAGAAATTTGGGCAGCATTTCCTTCGTTTATACTACTTTCCTCCATATTCCATATCAACTCCCAACATTCACAATGACAATCACAATATCACTACAACAATCGCCATTCATTCATATGGTTCACAATTCACAATTCCATCCCAATTCTCCATAATTTATGACTAAGGCTCACTTTCGCATTCTTTCGTATCCAATGCTTATTTCATGTTCTAGATATCATTTATAACGTATTTATAACATCAACATACTCATTTCCATGATTCAATCCAACTACTACTCACTAATGGCACTTTTCACACATTCATGACCCATTTCACATACTCTTCTACAATTCATGAGTCTTAACTTATAAATACTTCAAACAACATGTAAAGACCATGAAACTTACCTTAGATGATGGAGGAATAAGCTTAGAATGGTGATTCACCCTTAGCACCAAAACCCTACTTTATCTCTCTTGGGATTTCTTGATTTGGATGACTTCTAATGGGTTTCCTTCACTTGATTCTCTTGATTTCTTGTTGTTGATCCTTGATTTCTCTTGTTTTCTTATGGATGAAGTGTTTGGAACTCTCTAGAGGTTTCTTGAATGGTGGAGGTATGAGATGAAATGAAATGGAAATGAAAAATGGTCCCTTATATAAAAATCCATTTCAGCCCGACCAAGATATACGGACCAACATACGGTCCGTATAAAATCTACTGACCGTATGTTGAACCGTATATTTGGTCCAGTGAATCATGACATGCTGGGCTGGATCTACGGCTGGACATACGGTCCGTAGATCTTATACGGCCGTATGTCGGCCGTATGTTTGCCCGCTTTCCGAGAGTTGTTTCGTCGATTCGTTTGATCTCCGATCCTTATGGAACCTTCTTAACACTTGTTCCTTACTTCAATACCATTCTAAGGGACGTTATAACTCTTCCTCAAAGGGTCATTAAGACATCATTAACTTAATACTCATAATTCTTATTCGTTACGCTCGACTTGCGACTCACTTCCCTTAACAACTTTCTTTCCTTAACTCGAATGTCTTTGGAAATCTTAATTAGGATCATCAAATACTAATTCTTACTTGTCCAAACCCCGTATACATCATACCCCTCGCTCGTCTATTCACTGTACGCTAACGGGGAAATTTTTTCGAGGTGTAACATGACGTGCACTTGCTGTATTCTTTTATGAATGCAGAGTACCATGTCGGATCTACTTCTCTGACCCGTGGCTCATCGACTATTCAGCTTCCACTCAAGTTTTCCAAGGTGAGCATGGTGTCCGCTGATCTTGAAGACTCTCCTATTACTTATGTCTTGCTTTCTATTCTGAGACATGATTTGAGAGTACTTATGTATTATTATTCAGACTTCTAGTATTTAGATTTAGATGCTCTTTTATGACCAGACCAGATACTGGGGTGGATTTCATTTACTTCCGTATTCATTGATATTATATTTTATTATATTATATTATATTATATTATATTATATTGTGAGACTTACGTTATTCTACTTTCTTCCGCTATTTTCTATTATTTTGAATGTTGAGTTAAGGGTTCACTTATCGAGGTGAGAAAGGTAGGTGCCTGCACGACTTAGTGAAAATGGGTCGTGACAAGGTCGGTGCAAACCGACTCCAGAACACTATAAAAGGGGTACCGATATTATTGAGTCCTATTATGGTCGGGTACCAATATTATCGAGCCTTACTATGGCCGGGTACCGATATTGTATAGGTATGTATGTGGATATATGAAATGTTTCTTCTAGAAAAAGGTTAAGTGAGCATGATGAATGTCTTAAAAGTTATCATGAGGTATAAATGGTTCTTTTATCTTACGCTATTCTTCATGCTTTTATCATGTTACTATTCATGCCTTACATACTCAGTACATTGTTCGTACTGACGTTCTTTCTTGTGGACGCTGCGTTCATGCCCGCAGGGAAGCAGGGAGACGGATCTGATCCATGGGAGCTTCATCAGCAGAGTTTTAGGAGCGCTCCATTTCTTCCGAGCCGCAGTCTATTGGTATTACTCTTTTGTGTGTATACTTGGGCTATTACTCTTTTGTGTGTATACTTGGGCATGGCGGAGTCCTGCCCCGTCTTTATGGATTCCTGTATTCTATATAGAGCCTCGTAGACAGATGTGTGTAACTAGATGTCCCATAACCTTATTAGTTAATATTGTCGTATAATATTATGGCAGCCTTGTTGGCTTGTGTTTATGGGCACAGTTGTTGATGATTATATAGAGATGTGTCAATATCTTGTGATATATGCCCTTACAGAGTATGACGCCCATGAGCTATCTTTATGGTCCACCTAGAAATGATTATGAGATATATGTTCAAAGGTGCTCGGTAGGTTAGCTCCGGGTGTCCGTCATGGCCCTCTGGTTAGGTCGTGACAAAAAATGTTACACCTAGAAAATTTTCACGTCGTTTGTGTTGTGAGTAAACTAACGTGAGCTTGGAGAGGTCACGAAACCCTTATAAGGTTAATGAATCCTCTTAACAAGTGTTAAGCAAGTGTCTAAAGGTTCTCGGATCATTAAAGAAAATAAGTTTATCAAAAATTTGGAAAAATTCGGCAGAATTTTGGATAGAAATTTTGGGTCAACTTTTGAGAAGTATATCTCCTAGTATATCAGGAGTTTTGAGGTGGAACAAAAGCCTAAATTGAATTTCATTGATTCTAGTTTCCAACACAACAAACTGCTCGTCGATATGACATCGGAGTAGAGAGTTATGAACGTTACAAGTTAGGCCGGCGGAGCAGCTACAGTGCGAGAACGTGCAGCTACAGTGCGTGAACCTTCTAGGTCGGTGGAACTGACCTTGGCAAGTGTAAAAGGACCCTTTTGGTCATTTTTTGGGTCATTTTTCCAACTCTAGACCATTCCACAACATACATACGTGTTCCTACAAGTCCATGTGCAAATTTTGGTCTTAAAGTGTTAAAGTTAGCCATCAACGAGGCTCGGAACGTCTATAGGATTTTGTAGCTCCTGTTCTAAACATCAAATCTTGACGAGACAAAGGAATCTATTGAAGATAAATAAGATTTTAAGCTCTTCCAACTTTGATTGAGGTAAGGATACTCTCTATTGTTGATATTATGAATAGTATTATGGAGATTTAGTTATTAAGGCTTTGTAAAGGCTAGTGATTGGTTGAGACATAGGAAAACATCATGTGTGATGTTTTATGGAGTATTTTGGTATTGAGTATGATGTTGTTGATATTAATGTTGCTATTGTTGTTGTTTTGTTGGTATTGTGATTTCGAGGTAGGGATATAAACAGGGGAGATGCTGCCCGAATTTTGGGTGTTTTAAAAGGGGTTTAATTTGAAGGCTTAAGATAAGCATATGACGATAAGCCTAACAACAGCATGAATTCTCTTAAATGTAGATTTACGAGCTTGGGAGGATAAGCGTTAAGTAGTTAAGAAGACCTAAAAGGTATGTTAAGGCTAAATCCCTTTCTTTCTAAAGGCATGATTCTTTTCTTATAAGTCCACACATGCTTTCCATAACATCCTTATTCCCAAAAAGCTAGAAGTTCATGATTCTCAAAGTTCTTAAACGACACAATAATAACACTTGAACCCACCAGGTTCAACATTCGCCTCCTACAGTTTATAAAATAAAGGTAAACAAATCATACATATATGAATTAAATCAGCGGAAGTCTTTAGTAATCGATACTTAGTCAAACATAACAACGTGCCCGAGAGTTAACAATAACTCAACAACTACCCACAAGAATGTATACTATGGAGTTTCTAAGATAAAGGATTAATAGTCTGACTCATCGGGATGCAGCCCGGAAAACTAATATAATGAATAAATAAATAAATAAATAAATAAGGTTTCCCACGAATGAATGTGTGGGCTCACCAAATCAGCCGCAACAACAAGTCCTTCCTAAATGCCCGGAGTATCAAGAACCTACTGCTCTTCACCGTTACCTAACATACCATCAAAGACAACAATGGTATGCCTGAGTACTTCGTACTCAGTGAGTGCCTCGAGGACAACAAGTAATATGAAAATAAAGTACAATAATACATAAAGAAGTCAGTCATGAAAATCATGTGAAACCAATGTAAGAATAGTTATTCAGTTTGTGTATCTCAATAAGAATTATCAAAACCAATTATAAGGCCTCTTGTCAAGGTACAACTTCAAATATGCCTTTCAATTGATCATAATTAACAACAACAATTCCATGAGAAAATAAGAATATCACACATGCCAATACAGGCCCAAGAATTAAGCACATCGAAAGGATGACCGTAGAGGTTCCCTTGTTACGGCGCGCCATACCAGAATATGAAATTCAACGATAGCTATCCTTCCTCCCGAATAGCTAGGCATAATCACACCCCAGGTAGCGAACCCGGAAGTAGCTGCTCTTCCTTCCGAATGGCTAGGCATTATCACACTAGGATCCATAGTGGCTACCCTTCCTCCCGAGTAGCTAGGCCAAACACAACAACAAAGTTCATAGCACAGAAGCCGATTCACAATTTGTGTCAAAGTAGTCACACAATCAAGTAGCATTAAAGTTCATTATGCCATTACAAAAATCCATAATTTCATAGATAATCTTGAAAACGTTTCCACTTCTTTAAACAAGATTCCTTTGTCTTAGTTTCTTTGTAAAATCATTAGTACCAACAATTAACCATCATCATTGATCATCTCTTATAGAAGAAAATGATTATGATTTCATATACGTATATAAAGGATAATACAATCAAGGTTTAATGTGGGGTTGTCCCCTCACGCACACCAACCACAAGCAAAGACGTGAATTAGGGTTTTGCATGAGAAGTTCACCTTTTTATTCAATAAAGAATCTTTGAGAAGAAAACATACATCCATGATAAGGTTTTTAAAAGAGAGACATACCTTAGCATGTTAAACAAAGTTTAACAATTCACTTTTCTAGTGAAGAACACCCAAACCCTAGCTTGAATCACTTTAGGAAGAATTATGTTGCAAACCCTAGGTTTTAGTCACAAGAATCATGGGTTTGATGTTAGGATTGATAATCAATGATTAAGATGTTCTTACTTTAGTGTTGGAGTGTTACATCCGGCATTTTTGCGTATTTGGAAAGCTTGGAATTTACCTTGACTTGCAAGGAATGAGGTCAAGTTTGGATTTTCTTAGTATGTGTATGCCGGTTATGGAAGCGTGGATGTGGAGATATCGAGCAAGGCTAAGGGCGAAATAGGAATTTAAAAAAAAAAAAAATTTGTTTCATGAATTTCACAAAGTAGCCAAGAATTGGGCTAAAAAAAAAATGAAAATTGAAGCCCAAACTAGGAGGGGTGGCCGGCCATGAAGTGGCCCAAGCCCATGTCATATTTTATCATATGATAAATATGATTAAGAGGGACCAAATTGATCATTCTCTAGAATTTTCAAGAGATCAAGACAACTCAAGAAGAAAAAAAAAAAATAAAAGGCCATTCGGCCGTGAGTGAAGAGAAAGAGAAAGAAGAGAAAAAAATTCCAAGTTCATCAACTTGCATCCAAAAATCTTGTTCTTCTTGGATTCTTACTAAGCTCAAGGCGCTCGTCAACGTGGTATAATTAGTTTGGCGGGAAAGCGACGTTTGTGGCAAGTGAAAGTTGGAAGAGAAGGTAAGGATTTCATGTTCTTTACATGCTATGGAAGATTTGTTGTGTTGTAGTATGGAGAATTGGATAGAATTTACAAAAACATGAAAATTCCATGAATTGGCCGTGTGCATGCATGTGTTGTATAGGCAAGACTAATTGATTTCTTTGTGTTATATTCTAGTTGTAGTTGTTGTGTATTTTATATTGGAAATGGAAGTTTAATGATTTTGCTTGAGTTGTGAGTGTTGAAGTGTGACCGTGGGTGTATGTGTGTGAAGTGTATGTGTGGCCGTGTAGTGTAGGTGAAGGGGGAGGTGAAGTGAAGTTTGTTTAGTTGTTTAGTTAGGTCGTTGTGACCTTTGTGACGTAAATAGAGGTTTAATGAATTGAGTCGCCATCGAAAATGGTTGTATGTTGTTATGGCGAATTATGTGGAATTTATATGATTTTTGTATAAATATGGAAGTAAGGTTTAAATGTGGATTATGGTTATTGTTGATGAGTTTGGAAGGAAAATAGTGTAGTTTGGTAGTTTTTGGTTACATTGTAGAAGTTGGGATGGAATTATGGTTCGATGGAAAATTTGGTATATTTTGTAGAATAATAAGAAATGTGCCCGAATCGTATTGGAATGGCCTTAAATTAGTAAATAAATACGAGAACGTCGATATTGGATTGGAAGTGTGAAGTGAGATCGGAAATTAATGTGTTATGTAGAAAGAAAGATTATTTATGTTAATACGCGATTTGTAGCGATTGTTGTGATTGTTGATGTTGTTGTTGGGTTGTTGTTGATTGTTTGAGCCGAGTTGAATCTCGGGGATGACATATGTATAGGGGAGATGTTGCCCAATTTTTATAGACAAGTATTGGCCAAGAATAGGACTTCGAGTCTCATGAATAGTAAGCCGGTAAAAGTGACCATTTGCGATTTTTGACGAAACGGGATTGGAGTTTTGGCAAGCGTGAAGGGCAAGGAAGGTATGTAAAGTTTTCCCTTTCATTCTTTGGCATGTTCTAAACGGACTAGGCTCGAACGCGAGCCTTAGACATGACTCTGTCTCTTGAAACCCGAGATTGAAATTGACCCCATTTCCTTTAGCGTAATTGAACTAGTTTCTTTACAAATTGTCGTCAACATGATTTATATGTACGAAACCTTCCCAAATAGACTCGGCTCATCCCAAAGTTCTCATGAATAATCCCATAAGATTTATGATCCATAATTTGAGTTCACCACCTCGATTCACCCGAGGTGGGCCCACAGAATTCGAGACCTCTTACTATGGTTTTAATTGACTTATTTCTATACAATGCTCAAAGAAATCTTTTGATTATTGTACTGTTGTCGAATGGTAAATATGACAAGTCTGTAACATACTTTGACACGTGTTGTGATCCTAGAAACATGACTCGATGTAAGTAATCGTGCCATCCCCAAAAAGGGCCTACATATATACTATGATCGTTGTCCGATTTCTTTGTGGTGATGTGTCGTTTGAATTGTTCCATTTGTTAAAGAACGGTTATTCTAAATATTCCGTGAGCCCAATGATACATTTGCTTCGTACGAACAATCTCAAAATTCTGTTTGACATAATCCGTCACGACATCCGAACGGTACGAATTATGACTTATGGTTGATTTGTCTATTAAGTCTGGACTTATATGCATATGTCTCTGCATTACTCTGTTCGTGTAAGATATGATATGTCTTCTCACTTAGCCCGGGCCAGGACATGTTCTCGTGCGCACTTCTTTGCATTATTCACCGAGTCCCTCGTACTTGCGGGCCGGGACACGTTATCTGTATATGACTATGATGTGATGATACGGGGATGGTGGCCAGGACGGCACATGACTATTAATCACCGAGACCCGCAGTAGAGGGCCGGGACACGTTATGTATACTTGATATATGATTTTGGACAGATATGAATCCATATTACCGAGTCCCTTAACAAGGGCCGGGACACGTCATCTGCACATATGGTACATGATTTTGTTATGCATGATTTCATTTACCGAGTCCCTTATCAGAGGGCCGGGACACGATACATGTTTGCACGACATTATATGATCTGATATGCATTATGTTTCTGAGGTCTCGGACAAGGTATTACCTCTTGTACTTCAGATTCTAACCACAGCTTCATCCGTTATATTCTGTACTCCTGTCTTTGATTATGATTATACTTGTTATTTTTCTGCTTTACATACTCGGTACATTGTCCGTACTGACCCCCTGTTCTTCGGGGGCTGCGCTACATGCCCGCAGGTACAGACGCACCGCGTGATACGCCACCAGCGTAGGATATCTGTTCTGCTGGTTTGGTCGCTCCCCTTGATCCGAGCTTGTACTTTTGGTATATACTTCATCGTCATACATTCGTTCATGTGCTTATTTGGGTACGGCGGGGCCCCGTCTTCTCTTCGATTCTCGTTATGTATGTTAGAGGCACGTAGACATGTACGTGGATTGTGGCGATATACGTATAGCTATGTGCACGTACGATATGTTTGGGCGGTTATTCACCGCGGCGACCTTGTCGCTCGCCTATATATGTATGTATGGATATGTTGGCCCGGTGTGGCCTTTGTTGGTATCTTCTGTACACAGGTAAATTTTGGTTAGTAAGAAAAACAGAGGAAACTCTGCCCAAATTTTTCTAGATACTTGAGTTACTACTTTCAGACTTTTGGTACGTACGGGTGCCCAGATTGGGCACTAGTCACGGCCTACGGGGCTGGGTCGTGACATGGAGCCCTAGGGAGATATTTTCGTCCTTAGGGTTTTTGAGAGTGAAAAGAATGGAAGAAAAACAAAAATTTTGCATCTTATTTAATTTCAGCCCACCCGTCAAGCACAATCGATGGTACAAACGACGGAGCGTCGATCTGCTCCGTCGAATGGTCTTTGTGCTAGGTCAATTCGACGGTACAAACAAAGGAGCGTCGATCTGCTCCGTCAAAGTCATGAAATTTTCAGTGAGCAACTTTCTCTTCCTTACTTTCTACGGTGCAAAGGACGGACCGTCGAACAGATCGACGGTACAAAGGACGGCCGTCAAACCTCTTTTTCGCGAAACTGCAGTCAATTTTCATTTTGACCATCTCCTCTTGGGTCTTTAGCTTAAAGTCATGCACGTAACCCAATATATAAGGTTCCAACGGACTCATACAATGCTTTCACACTCTATACAGATTTTCGAAATGTTACAAACCGACTAGGAGCCCTGATCGGGCGCCACCTCTGTTCCTTTTCCCTTAATTCCCCTATCGTTGACAGAATCTGATTCGACTATGAAGCATTCCGATTACATATCATGATGGACTGTTTTTATCTATATTGGATAGTTTGAGAATGGAGAAACTTACCCGTGATGGCATCAAGATATTTTAACTATACTGAAGCAACATCTTTGTGTCTTACTTGATCGGTTTCCCTTGGACTGGTAGCTTGACCTTTTCTTTTCTAGCAAAGTCGATTGTTTGCCTTTCACTATCAGTCTGCTCCTTCTTTCCTGTGAAGAAGCTTGATTTATACGCATTAGTTGTGATGGGGATGGTTTGATAGGTACAATCTTTTTTAGCATGACCAATTCTCCCACAACCCTTGTAAAGTATTCCCTCCCTTTCATATACCAACAGTTATTGGCGGGATCCTATGGTGACTACTATTTCACCGGTGTATCTAAAAGAATCTGGACACAGATCCTAGTATAACGTCCTCTCAAAGCTGCTGATGTACAACTGTCAATTTTTAAGAGTTTACCGATCCTTTTTTAGATTTTCTCAAGTATACCTCTGTCATAGAATTCAAATAAAATCGGGGTAATCTAATCCACACCGCAGTGTAGGATAGGTGGGTTTTAGCAGGAACAAAATTTGGTTCCCATTTCCTAAACTGTACTGAAGCAACATCTTTGTTTCTCCATTCTCAAACCCCTATCGTTGATGGAATCTGATTCGACTATGAAGCATTCCGATTACATCTCATGATGGACTGTTTTTCTCTATATTGGATAGTTTGAGAATGGAGAAACTTACCCGTGATGGCATCAAGATATTTTAACTGTACTGAAGCAACAACTTTGTGTCTTACTTGATCGGTTTCCCTTGGACTGGTAACTTGACCTTTCTTTTCTAGCAAATTCGATTGTTAGCCTTTCACTGTCAGTCTGCTCCTTCTTTCCTATGAAGGAGCTTGATTTATACGCATTAGTTGTGATGGGGATGGTTTGATAGGTACAATCTTTTTCAGCATGACCAATTCTCCCACAACCCTTGTAGAGTATTCCCTCCCCTTCATATACCAACAGTTATTGGCGGGATCCTATGGTGACTACTGTTTCACCGATGTATCTAAAAGGATCTGGACACAGATCCTAGTATAACGTCCTCTCAAAGCTGCTGATGTACAATCACAATTTTAAGAGTTTACCGATCCTTTTTTTAGATTTTCTCAAGTATACCTCTCCGTCATAGAATTCGGGGTAACTGGGTAATCTAATCCTACACCGCAAAGGTAGGATAGGTAGGTTTTTTAGCAGAACAAAATTTGGTTCCCATTTCCTAAACTGTACTGAAGCAACATCTTTGTTTCTCCATTCTCAAACCCCTATCGTTGACGGAATCTGATTCGACTATGAAGCATTTCGATTACATGACATGTGTTATATCCCGCATTTTTGTACATTGGAATAATCCGGATTAACTATGATAAGTTAGGGTCCAAACCATTCCGGGATTCAAGTTGAGACCTTTTGACCATCGATTTTATTTTAAGACATAAGTTGTTCATGAATTTGTTGGTATGGAACACTTAGGAAAATTTGGGACCAAAAATGGAATTTGTGAAACATGAAAATCATCCATCTTCTCCTCGTCATGGGCCGTGTAATGCGGGAGTTGGCCCACACAAATCAGGACAATTTTAATTGGTCCAACACTTGTGGGC
>NW_026719567.1:0-11492 GCF_029784015.1 Lycium ferocissimum
CTAGCTTACGGAGATACACTCCTCGGAAAGGAGAAGTCGTCATTTGAAGTTACGAGACGAGTTCTCCCGTCTTGAAAACGGATTATGTGTTCACGATATGGCGGGGATTACGCCCACAAATATTGAGAGAAGCCGTTTCTCTGGTTATTCTATCTCGGGCAACGAAAATGTACATGATCTTAAATCTATATATTGTTGGAATGGGATGAAGATGCTTCGAATTCGTAGCTCGATGTCTGACGTCGACAAGTGAAAATTGAGCACCAAAAGCGGGCGGATTGTTGCAGTATAGAAATTCCAACTTGGAGAAGTGGGAAGTAATTAACATGGACTTCATTACGAGCTTACCGTTCTCGACGTAAGTATGACTCATATGGTGATTGTGGATAGACTTACGAAGTCGGCTCATTTCTTACCAGTCAGAACTACATATATGGCAGAAGATTATGCAAAGCTTTATGTTAAAGAGATAGTGCGACTCCATGGTGTTCCAGTATCTATTATCTCGGATAGAGGGACTGAGTTTACAGCTAGTTTTTGGAAGTCTTTCCAAGAAGGTTTAGGGACCCAAGTGAGCCTTAGCACGGCATTTCATGCAACAGTGACGGACAAGGCCAGACGTGCCGTTCGGACTCTCGAGGATATGTGTTACGCCTAGTATCTTCGAAGAAGTACTTATCAAATTTGAAACATAAGTACGTTGAGTTAGGGTTAAGTAAAACCACTTTGGAACATAAGGAGAAAGCATTATAAAGTATATTTAATAAGTGAAGGATGTATATAACTTATACCAGAAGGTTTTATAAGGAAATAAATGGAAGAAATGAAGTAGTACGACTTTGGAGGAACGATAGGTAATGTTTGTGTGAAAATTTTGATCCAAATTGGGGGACGAATATCTCTTAGCATATGAAGTGTTTTAAGGTGAAACAAAAGCCTAAAATGAAGTTCGTCAAGTCTAGTTTCCAATGCAATAAACTGCTCATCAATAGGACATCGGAGTAGAGAATTATGGACATTAAAAGTTCAGCTGACAGAGCAGAAATGCGGGCTACAGTCTTGCTACAAGATCGAGTAACCACTACAAGTACTACTACAATTAATTACTACAGTGACCCCCCGAATTTGACCCTATATAAAGGGTAAAAACCCCTTTTTTTTCACCATATTTGCCTAGAAATTTCCAGAAAATTGAAGAGAGAGAGAGAGAGAGAGAGAGAGAGGGGATCACAAAGTGAGCAATTTTCAAGCGACGGAGTATTAATCGAAGCTCGGATAAACGCATGGATGTGATTCTAGTATGATTTTGCAGTGGATTCAAGGTGGATATTGAGGATATCTATGTTTTAACAAGAATAAGGTATGAATCTCCTATAATTAATGTTAATTTTTGTTTATTTATGGAGATAAAGTCGTTAAATAATTGTATAGCGAGTTGGTTGGTTGTGAAAATTGGGAAACATCGTGTGGGATGTTTTATGGTACATATTGGTGTTGGAAATGTTGTTATTGTCGTTGTTGTTGTTGTTGTTGGTTCGAATTATAATTTCATGCTAGGCATATAAACGGGGGAGATGTCGCCGAAATTTCAGCTGATTCTAGAAAGAGTTAGTTTGGAGGGCTTAAGACGGGCCTATGAAGATGAGTCTAACAATAGTATAAATTTTCTTAAATATAGATTTACGAGCTCCGGGAGGCCAAGCATTGAATAGTTAAAGTTAAGGCGACCAAAAGGTATGTTAAGGCTCGTCCCTTTCTTTTAAAGGCATGATTCCGATGTTATGGCTTCATAAATGTTTCCATATCTTCCGTGTTTTCAAAAGTTAGATGTTTATGACTCCAAGGCATAATTCCTTTCCTAATAATTCATAAATGTTTTCCAAAATGTTCGTATTTTCTAAATTCGAGATTTATGGCTCCGTGAGCTCTTATGATAACAACGATGAACCTGTTTTCACAATCATAATGATGATGTCAAAGATGAGAATATTTTCCTACGATGATGATGATGATGATAATTTCGGGTTTAAAGGTTCCAAGTTTACGATTTCAATGATGATACAAAAATGTTGAGCTATTTCTTGATTTCTCAATTATATTCATGGATGATGACTATTTTTAAAGATTCCAAAGTATATGAATGGACGCCTCTTGAGATTTATGATCTTATTCTATGTTCTCTTAATGCTATTTTTCATTGAGAGTCTCACCTAAAATGAAGTTCGTCGAGTCTAGTTTCCAACGCAATAAACTGCTCGTCGATAGGACATCGGAGTAGAGAATTATGGACATTACAAGTTCGGTCGACGGAGAGCGTAAACGCATGCTACAAGATCGCTACTGAAAAGAACCGACCTTTCTCGATCACGCAATTAATTACTACGGTGATTTTGAATTTGACCCTATATAAAGGGTAAAAACCCCTTTTTTTTCACCAGATTTGCCTAGAAATTTCCAGAAAATTGAAGAGAGAGGGGATCACAAAGTGAGCAATTTTCAAGCGACGGAGTACTAATCGAAGCTCGGATAAACGCATGGATGTGATTCTAGTATGATTTTGCGGTGGATTCAAGGTGGATATTGAGGATATCTCTGTTTTAACAAGAATAAGGTATGAATCTCCTATTATTAATGTTAATTTTTGTTTATTTATGGAGATAAAGTCGTTAAATAATTGTATAGCGAGTTGGTTGGTTGTGAAAATTGGGAAATATCGTGTGGGATGTTTTATGATACATATTGGTGTTGGAAATGATGTTATTGTCGTTGTTGTTGTTGTAGGTTGCTGAATTATAATTTCATGCTAGGCATATAAACAGGGGAGATGCTGCCGAAATTTCAGCAGATTCTAGAAAGAGTTAGCTTGAGGGCTTAAGGCAGGCCTATGAAGATGAGCCTATGAAGATGAGTCTAACAATAGTATAAATTTTCTTGAATACAGATTTACGAGCCTGGGAGGCCAAGCGTTGAATAGTTAAAGTTAAGGCGACCAAAAAGGTATGTTAAGGCTCGTCCCTTTTCTTTTAAAGGCATGATTCCGATGTTATGGCTTCATAAATGTTTCCATATCTTCCGTGTTTTCAAAAGTTAGATGTTTGTGACTCCAAGGCATAATTCTTTCCTAATAATTCATAAATGTTTTCCAAAATGTTCGTATTTTCTAAATCGAGATTTATGGCTCAGTGCGAGCTCTTATGATAACAACGATGAACCCGTTTTCACAATCATAATGATGATGTCAAAGATGAGAATATTTTCCTACGATGATGATGATGATGATAATTCCGGGTTTAAAGGTTCCAAGTTTACAATTTCAATGACGATACAAAAATGTTGAGCTATTTCTTGATTTCTCAATTGTATTCATGGATGATGACTATTTTTAAAGATTCCAAAGTATATGAATTGACGCTTTATGAGATTTATGATCTTATTCTATGTTACCTTAATGCTATTCTTCATTGATAGTCTCACCTAAAATGAAGTTCGTCGAGTCTAGTTTCCAATGCAATAAACTGCTCGTCGATAGGACATCGGAGTAGAGAATTATGGACGTTACAAGTTCGAGTCGACGGAAGGGTAAAAACACATGCTACGCTTTGCTACAATTAATTACTACGGTGACCGAATTTGACCCTATATAAAGGGTAAAAACCCCTTTTTTTCACCGTATTTGCCTAGAAATTTCTAGAAAATTGAGAGAGAGAGGATCACAAAGTGAGAAATTTTCAAACGACGGAGTATTAATCGAAGCTCGGATAAATGCATGGATGTGATTCTAGTATGATTTTGCGGTGGATTCAAGGTGGATATTGAGGATATCTCTGTTTTACAAGAATAAGGTATTCTATGTTCTCTTAATGCTATTCTTCATTGATAGTCTCACCTTATAATAATTGTTCCTTCAATGTGAGACAAAGCCATGATGATTATTCCATAATATAATCGGAGGTTACCGACCTTACGTCACCCCAATAGATACATGACTTTCTTTGGTCTCTCCTGCATGCTGCTTATATGATTTGTGTATATGATATATGTATATGTATATGGGGAATATGGGGAAGAAGGGAGTGGCGCTATAGACGCATGACCACCTGATTAGTTGGTGTAACTTATCATCCCGGGCGCGAGATGCCCAGACGGGACACGTGTGTTAAATGGATCGGGCCGACATTCCCGCATATTTTCGTATATATAAACAAGAAATGTTTTTCAAAAAAGAAAGCTAGCATGCATGGCATCACTCCCTAGGAGGCACTCACGTACAAAGTTATTCTTTTATCCCACGATATGCTCTATATTTCCATTCTCGTTTGCTCATACTTTACATCCCTTACTATATTACTATTCATACCTTACATACCTTGTACATTACTCGTACCGACGTCCTTGTGGACACGTTGCGTTCATGCCAGGATCGGAGCCGGTCGGACGATTCGGAGCGAGACCTCCTCCGGCGACGGCCGGTACGCTCCATCGATCCGAAGCTTCGGTCCTTTTGGTATGCTATTCGTTTACGTACATATATGGGGCACGGCAGGCACTCGTCCCTATCATTTCTACGGTTGTACTCCAGAGGTCCAGAGACGTAGTATATGTAGTGGTGATATTGGCAGTACCGTCGGCGTGTATTTTTTGTCGTACGGTATAAACGCGTGGCGGCCAAATCGTCTCACGCTGTTACTCTCAGTGCTATGTCTATATGTATGTGTTGGCCGTGGAGTTCTCGGCACGGTTGTCTCTTATGTTGATTGTTGACACGTAAAGCTCGATTCTGACGCATTATGTACGGAGCGTGATAGTCGGTGAGGAGTAAATGCAAGCATAGGAGTGCTTGACCAGCAATGGTCGGGTACTTGTTGTGGCCCATCGGTTTGGGTAGTGACAATATGCTACGGGCATGTATGATGGACTTTGGAAGTAATTGGGATGATCACTTACCACTTATTGAATTTGCTTATAATAATAGTTATCGGTCCTATTATCCAAACGGCACCATTGCGAGGCTTTATGTGGGTGAAAGTGTAGAGATCCCCCGATTGGGTGGTTTGAAGACGGAGAGACTAAATTGATAGGGCCGGACTTGGTCCGAAGGCTACAGAGAAAGTTAAGCTCATACAAGATCGATTATTAGAAATTTCAAAGTCGTCAAAAGTCCTATGCGGATAATCGTCGAAGGGACTTCGTAGTTCCAAGTTAAAGATCGGGGTGTTCTTAAAAGTGTCGCCAATGGGCGGTGTAATGAGATTTGGCAAAAAGGAAAGCTTAGTCCCCGATACATTGGGCCTTATGGCGAGATTGTGCGCAAGGTAGGCAAAGTGGCTTACGAATTAGATCTACCTCCGATCCGGAGTCGGTTCACCCATTTTTCATGTCTCGATGCTTCGTAAATGTTTTGGAGTTCCTACTAGGATCGTGCCCGAAAAATGATGTTCAGTGACAAAAGAGTTGACTTATGAAGAGGCACCTATTGCCATATTAGATAGGCAAGGTACGAGGCTTAGAAACAAAGAAGTGGCCTCGCTAAGGTTTTATGGAGAAACAATAACCAAGAAGAGATGACATGGGAAGCGGAAGAAATTATGAAATCAAGTACCCGCACTTATTTCGCCCCCCGAAAGAGATCCAAGATGAGACATCAAGATCGTGAGGTATGTATGTTTTCCTTTTTATGCATTTGAGTCGTGCGTGGCCAAACTCTATTGCTATTATGTTGTGGCCCCGTGAGGTATTGTTATTACGGGTACATTTGTGACAGGATGGTAGTGCCATATTACTAAACGGGAAAACTCGGCGAAATTTTTATAGAAGCCCCGAGGACTTAACATTCGAGCACGAATGTTCTTAAGGGGGGAAGAATGTTACACCTCAAAAAAAATTTCGTTGATGCACAGTGAATGGACTAACGAAGAGCACAAAGTATACGGTATTGCAATAAGTAAGGAATGACATTTGATGACCCTAATTGAGATTTCAAAGACGTTCGAGGTAAGAGAAGGCATAAAATAGGTATCGGAAAGGATTTATGAGTAACAAGTTAATGATGATTAATGGTGCTTTGGAGAAGAGTTATAACGTCCCTTAGATTGTTAATAAGGTGATAAACAAGTGTTAAGAAGGTGTCATAAGGATTGGAGATCAAACAAGTCGACGAGAATGAATTCGGAAGAATTGGGCATTATACGGCCCAACATACTGGCCGTATAAAACACAATGGCTGTATGTTTCGTCGTGTAATCAGCCCGTATTAGCACATCTCACCGGACCAAATCTATGGCCGGACATACGGTCGGATAATTTATACGGACCGTATGTTGGTCCGTAGAAAATGGTCGGGACAGATTTGAGTATTATTAATAAGGGGTCCAAGTTATTTTATTTCATTTCCCCTTCACTCCCCTTCTCTCTAGAACTCTCTAGAATATTTCTCCATACTTCTCTCACAAGAAATCAAGAGATATTAGTGATCAACTTCATCAAACCAAGTGAATCAAGTGTAAGAAACTTCCATTAAAGTTCATCCAAGACAAGACAATCCAAGTGGAGGTGGAACTAGGTTTTGTTCAAGTGAAGTGTTTCCATCCAAGGTTCATTCCTACACCATCTAAGGTAAGTTTTATGGTATTTCCATGTTGTTTAAGGTATTGAGAGGTTGAAAGACTTGGATTGTAGAAGGAAATTGAAAATGGGTCATAAATGTGGGAATATTAATGTTTGTGAGTAGTAGCTTGGGTTGATTCATGATTCTTGATATGTTGTGATTATGGTTATGCTATAAATGATGTTAAGAACATGGGATAGACATTGGACATGAGTGAATGTAATAGTGTGCTATGACCATGGATATGGATGACTTGAAATGAATGGAGGAATATGGATAATGTAGGTGAATAGACTATTGTTATGATGTTGTGAGCGTTATTATATATGTTTGGGAGTTGATATATGATATGGAGGAAGTTGTGTAAACAAAGAAGATGCTGCCCAATTTTCTCTAGCTTTAGTCATGTATGCTAAGCTATCGATTTTCTAATGTTAGTATAACTCTAATGAAGGTAGAAACGTGAGTATCAAGGAGAACGTTCAAGCGATAGAATAGTTTAACGAAAAGGTATGTAAGGCTAGCCCTTCTGTTACACCTCAAAAATTTCCCCGTTAGCGTACAGTGAATAGACTATCAGAGGGCATGACGTATACGATATTTTAATAAGCAAGAAATAGCCTTTAATGGTCCTAATTAAGATTTCCAAAGACATTCGAGGTAAGAGAAGAAAGTTGCTAAGGAAAGTCAGTCATATTGTGTGTCGGCAAGATTTACGAGTATAGAGTTAATGACATTCTAATGATGCCTTGGAAAAGTATCATAACGTCTCTTAGATTGGTATTGAGTTGTTAAACAAGTGTTAAGAAGGTTCCATAAGGATCGGAGATCAAACGAGTCGACGAGAACAAGTTTCGGATAGCCGGGCATTATACGACGGACATATGGTCGTATAAAATACACGGACCGAATGTCCACCGTAGGTTCACCAGAATGGCACACTTCATTGGACCAAACATACGGTCCGGACATACGGTCGTTGAAAAATATACGGACCGTATGTTGGTCCGTATGTTCCGGGATGACATTTTGAATTAATATGAGGGACCTCTCTCTCTCATTTAATTTTCATTTCATTTTCACTCTACAAGTCAAGAAACCTCTAGAATATTCTCTCCACTCTTCATCCACAAGAACACAAAGGAAATTGATGATCAACTTCATCAAACCAACATAAATCAAGAGTGTGGAACAGATTAAAGTCATCTAAGTCAAGAAATCCCAAGAGAAGTGAACTAGGTTTTTGGTGCAAGAAGAGTATTGCCACTCAAGGCTTGTTCCTACACAATCTAAGGTAAGTTTCATGGTCTTTTCATGTTGTTTGAAGTATTGAAAAGTTGAAACACTTGGATTATAGAAGAAAATAGGAAATGGGTCATAAATATGGCAATAGTGTCATTGTTGAGTAGAAGTTTGGATTGAGTTGTGGATATTGATATGTTGTGATTATGAATATGTTATGGATGACATTTAGAACATGGAATAAGTATTATATGTGAAAGAACGTGATAGTGAACTTTGATCATGATTATGGAGAATTGGAGTGAAATTGTGAAATGTGGCTAATGTAAATGAATGGTGATTGTTGTTTATGATATTGTGATTGTTGTTATTAATGTTTGGGAGTTGATATGGAATATGGAGGAAGTCGTATAAACAAAGTAAATGCTGCCCAATTTTCTCTAGCTTTAGTAAGCACGTTCTTATAATCGTTTAGCTAATGTTAATACGAATTCTCTTGAAGGTATAAACGTGGGCATTAAAGGAGAACAAGCAAGCGATAGATTAGTTAAACGAAAAAGGTATGTAAGGCTAAACTTTTCTTTCTAAGGCATGAATCCTATGCATGATTTTCCTCCTTCTTCATGAATTTCCTATATTCCGGAAGACTAAGAGCCTATGTTCATGAATAGCCAAATAAGATAAGAGATACATTACGAATAAGACAATGATGATGATAAGCTTAAGCCTAAAGATTCTAGAGTTCTTAATGTGATGCTTCCACGAAGCTAATGATGTTGACTACGATTCATTGATGTTTTCCTCATGTGCACTCACCTTAAAACGTTAGTCCCTCCAAGGTAGAGATATAACGATTATGATTACTCCATAACGTAATCGGGGTTTACGACCTTATGTCACCCCGACATACCTATAGTTGCCTTCAAGTTCTAATGTATGTTTTGATGCTAAATGTCTAATGATGCTAAGCATGATAAAGTCATGATATGCCTATGAGATGAATAGTTATGATGAGTATATGACGATATGATTCCACACCGCCTAGATGGCCGGGCATGTCACAGCGAAGGCGGGCTGCATACGATTACACCGTGCCTAGAAGGCCGGGCATGTCACCGCTAGTGGGCGGTATATTATGGTTACCCGAACGCGGGTTAACGATGATTATGTATACGAGGTATGGTGATGATGTATACGCTATGGTAATACGTATGATATGCTTATGTATGATATATGTATGAGATGTACCCACACCTAAAAGTTCGCAAGTTATATATTTATTTATGACTTATGATTTCTCTTTTATGTTCATTTCATTCATGCCTTACATACTCGGTACAATGTTCGTACTGACGTCCGTTTTCTTTGGACGCTGTGTTCATGCCCACAGGTAGACAGGGAGGCGATCCAGACTTGTAGGAGCTATTAGCTGACTGAGAGAACTCCATTTTCCGGAGGTGCCATTGACTTATTCTTTTGATGTATATATTCATGTTTTTGGGCATGACGGGGTCCTGTCCCGCCCATATGTCTAGTACTCTAGTAGAGGCTCGTAGATGCACAGTTGTGGGTAGTACGGTCTCACAAGTTTCTCGTTGTATATGTATATATATTATTTTGATAGCCGAAGGGTTTATGTATATAAAGTGAATATGTTTTCAATGATAATAGTTTTCCATGATTATGTGCATAAGAAATATGAATGAGAGCAGATGAGCGACAGAATGAGTGGTGCTTGGTGGGTAGCCCGGTGCCGTCATGGCCCTAGTCGGGTCGTGACAAAAGTGATATCGAGCGCTTCGGTCCCAGGGCTGTCTACGAGCTGTGTCTAGTTGAGTCTTATTTATGGTGTGTTGGGCGCCACGCTAATAAACAAGAGGTTACGGGCATTTAGGAAAAAATGACCATCTTTCATCTTAAGAGATCGTGCGATAGAGCGGTGTTATAAGATTTTCATCCTTAATGCTATGATTTCGAATGCCGCGAAGGGAAAAGCTACGACGACCCCGAACGGCAGAAGACTATGATGAAAAGGCGCGCGGGCGAAAAGAGAGCCGCCTATGAATGTCAACCGAGGGTGAATCACATAATGAGCTCGTCCATCTAATGCTTCTTCCACCCCGCCCATTACGGAAGAACACGAAGGGGCTTCGGCTCCGGCTCCTATACCTCCGGATCCTCCCTTGCGGCTACTTCGGTCAATAAGTGACCGAAGCTATTCATCTACCGACACGGTTAGTTGCCGCTCGAGCACGGCGAGAATGCGGGCCCATGTGATCAGTCAGCTAGTACCAGAGTGTTATATCCGGCATTTTCGCGTACTTGGAAAACTTGAAAAATAACTTTGGTTTGTGAGGAATAAGGTCATGTTGAATTTTTCTTAGTAAGTGTATGCCGGTTATGGAAATTTGAATGCGGAAGCAATGGAGAAGGCCTAATAGGCAAATTTGGAATTTTGAAAATTTATTTCGGGAAGTACAAAATATGAACCTTAAGGAATTGGGCTTAATAAAATTAAGAGAAGATGAGGCCCAAGAGACAAGGGTGGCTGGCCATATGGCCAAGGCCCAAACCCAAGTTAATTAATTTTCCATGTGCCTATTAAGTATATAAGTGATCCTTAGCCTTAGAAGTTTCAAGAAAACAAAAGAAAAATCAAGAAAAAAAGAGAAAAGGCCATTCGGCCGTGAGAACAAGGAAAGAAAGAAAAAGAAGAAAAATTCTTGGAGCCTTGGGTTTTGATTCAAAAATTTGGTTCTTCTTGAATTAGTAACAAGCTTAAGGTGCTCTCCAAGTTGGTATAATTTTCAAGGCAAGAGAGAGCTTCTTTTGCAAGTGAGAACTTCGAGGAAAGGTAAGGATTTCATGTTTTTAATTATGTTATGGAAGAATATATATATGTGATAGTATGTAGAATTGAACGGAAATCATGGAATGGTGATTGTGGTGTAGCCGTGTGTGGTATTTGTGTTGTGTTATGGCCGTGTATGTGTGCATGTGCATGGCTAAGGTTAAGTTAATTTCATGTTGTATTCTAGTTATGGATGTTGTGAAATTTATATTGGAAATGAAAGTTGAATGAATTGTGTTGAATTGAGAATACGGATGTTGGCCGTGGCTATGGAAGAATCGAGATAGTGATGAATTGTTTTGTTTGATATGTTGGATGTATTGTTATGATTCTTATAATCTAAGCGGAGGAAAAATGATGTAAGTTTGTATTGATTTGGAAGTGTTGGAAGAATTATGGCCTTATGTTGGAAAGTTGTATATTTTGCATACTTTGTATACATGTAAGGGAATTGGTTGAATTTATTTGGTATGTTAATTATGTTGTTATGGCATTGTGAAGTGAATAGAGGATCAATGGTTTTGTTGGAAGTTGGAAGTTTTGAACTAATTATGGTTTTCGTGAATTTTGTATAATTTGTGAAATAATGTGAAATGTTCTTGAATTGTATTTGATGGCCTTGAATGAGTAAATGAGTATGGAAATATTGATATTAGCTTGAAAATGTGAAGTTAGTTGGAAGCTTGTTGCTTTATGAAGAAAGAAGACTAACCATGTTAAGAAGTCGATTCTAGTTGATTATTGTTTTGGGTTTGGGGTTGTTGTTGGCTTGTTTTGGGTTTTTTTGGCGAGTTA
>NW_026719568.1:0-10116 GCF_029784015.1 Lycium ferocissimum
GAGCATCTAAGGTGAATTCTCAAATAACCTTGCCTACCAAAATTTCGGCGCATTTCCTATAAATGCGCCATCCCGGATTCTAACTCCCCATTTCAACAACAACGAGAATGGAACTCGGCCACAACAACAACAACAATGCCAACAATTTTACTAGCAACATTCAACTCATATTCAATTCAATTCATATGACTTCCAAAATGATTCAATCAACATACTACTTTTACCCAACACCTTCCAATTCAATAAGAACATTCAACAATACATTTATTTCTTTCAAACTCATAAACTATATCAACAATTCCATAAGTTACCAACATCATTTTCATCCACTCAGTGACTATATTAAATTGCGTTATGCTCCAAATCAGCCCACAACAATTATAATTTCCATTGAGTCATCAACCTTCATTTTCACCACATAATCTACAACAATCAATGACCAAAATACCATATAAAAATGAGTTCATATATTTCACCCAAACGACCCATTTTCACACGGCCTAGCCCTTAACATGCAAAATTTCCATGAAGTCCATTCATTTCTACATACCAAACATGCACAAACCATCTATAATACATACTCTAAACATGCTAAATAAATTAGTTTGTCACTTCTATATCATGCTACATATACACGGCTACACACAACATTCCATATTTTCTTATAAATTTCATTCTTTCCCACATACTACAACATACCAAACCATTCATAACATAACAAGGAGATGAATTCTTACCTTTTCTTCACAACTTCTCAACTTAGCTAAGGTTGGAGTTTTGCACCAAAGAGTAATTCTCTTGCTTCAACAATTATACCATGTTGGAGAGCATCTTTGAATTAGTAGAAATACCATGAGACAAAAATTTTTGGGCAAGATTTTTGATCTTCTCTTTCTCCTCCTTCATGGCCGAATTGGCCCCTTCTTGTTCTTTCTCTTCTCTTTTTTTTTTTTTTTCAAGTCTTTCTCTCAATTCATCTTGAATTAAAAGATGAACTTATATATATATATATTCCACCACCTTTCCATATTTATAAATAAGTCCCTCAAAATATGGATATAGACACATAATTCCCCTTTCCTCCATTTCTCTAGAATTTTCTTTTCTTTTCTTGAATTTTCCTTAAAATAAGAGATGACTTAGCTAAGTCTTGCCATGTACACTTTGGTCCATATATTCTTCACATGGCCCTTCTCTAGAATTTTCTTGAAAATTAATAAAGATGACCCTTTTGTCTTCTCATGCAAGCTTTGGCCCTTTTAAAATTTTTCTTGAACTTTTGTGTGAAATTACCATTTCACCCTAGCCTTCCACATTATTCCCACGATGCCACTTTACAAATTTTCCTTTTTTACCCTTAGCCTTTCTCAATATTTCCATACCTCGATGTTCACAAATAATATTCCTAACAACTCGTACCCTAAAATGACTTGAACATAGTCTTGACCTTAATTTCTCACCATTGTCTCGCTATGTCCAGGACGTACGAAATACGGCTATAACAAAAGGTATGTGAGGCATTACCACCTTCTAAGGCATGAATCTTATGTACGATTTCCTCTTCCTTCCGGATCTTTTATGTTCCTTGAGATGAAATGTTTACGTCCGAGTACGATATTGGATAAGAAATACGCTATGAACGCAATAAAGACTCTAGCGACCACACATAATGTTCCTATGAGATCAATGATGAGGATCACGATCCATTGGCATTTCCTCTTATACGTACTCGCCTTAAATCGTAAATTCCTCCAAGGTGAGATATGACTCTTATGCTAATCCATAGCATGACCGGGGGTTTACGACCTTACGTCACCCCGATATAAATATAGCCACTCGCAAGCTTAATGTATGTACATGTGTATATAACTAAGAATGTTAAATTATGGTAACATCATGATAAGCCACGATATGTCTATGAATTAAATGTTAATGGTGACAAATGTATGAAATGCATGGTATGTGTGATAATATGATTCCACCGCGCCTAATTGGCCGGACATGTCACCATTACGGCGAGTCGCTTTATGATTCCACCGTGCCTAATTAGTAGGACATGTCACCATTACGGCGGTCGCTGTATGATTCCACCGCAGGAGTGAGAAGGCGGACATGTCACCACTAGTGGGGTGCCGCGGGATGGTTACCCGGACGCGGGTAACGATATAATGACATATGATTGATGTAACAATGCTTGCATCTTTGTGATTACGTATGTGATGTATTTACGTATGATGAATGTACATGAAATGGTTCATATGTAAAGATGGCACGAGTTATGCCCTCATCTCATGATTTACGATTTCCGGGTTATGTTTGCTTCATTTACGCTTACATACTCGGTACAATGTTCGTGCGCGTCCACTTTTTGACGACGTGTTCGTGCCACGGGTAGGCAAGGAGGCAGTCTTTGATCCTAGGAGTCGGTGGGTGATTTGTGAGCACTCCATCGTCGGAGGTGCTTTGATTATTCTTTTGGTATATATTTGTATATGCACATTTTGGGCACGACGGGGTCCTGTCCCGTCTATATGTCTAGTATTCCATTAGAGGCTCGTTGTTATATCCCGCCTTTTTGCATAATCGGAAAATTTGAAATGATTGTGATTTATGAGAAAGGAGGCCATGTTTGAATTTTTCTTAGTAGGAGTGTGGCGGATATGGAAGCTTGAATGCGGAAACAATGAAGAAGGCATAAGGGCAAAATTGGAATTTTGGAAATTTGTTTCGGGAATTATAAAATATGATTCATTTGACATTGGGCTCAAAAAAAAAATAAGAAAACAAAGGCCCAAAGTGAGGGGGTGACCGGCCACTTAAGGCCCAAGTCCATGGAAAATTAATTCCATGTGACAAATTATATAAGAGAGGATAGGCACAAGAACCTTCAAGAAAAATCAAAGAAAAATCAAGAAAAAAAGAGAAGAGCCATTCGGCCCCAAGGAGAAAGAAGAGAGAAAAAGAAAAGAAAAATTTTCTAGCCCTTCTATCCTAGTTCAAAAATTGTAATTTTCTTATATTCTTAGTGAGCTCAAGGTGCTCTACAAGTTGATATAATTTTCAAGTCAAGGGAGTGCTTGTTTTGGCAAGGAGAATTTATTGGAAAGGTAAGAATTTCATGTTTTTTTCATGTTATGGAAGATTTATGGATATTAGAATAAGTGGAATGGTATGGAAATCATGGAATTGTGTTTGTGTGTGTGTGTGCCGTGTGGTGTGTGTGTTGTGTTGGGACCGTGTGTGTGTGGTTGTGCATGGAATTAGTGTTGAATTTTGTGTTATATTTTGGTTGTGATTATTGTGGAATATGAATTGAAAGTGAGAGTAGAATGAATTTGATGGAAGTTGGAAAAATAAGGGTTGGCCGTGTGATATGGAAGGAAAAATGGAAATAAATTAATTTTGTTTGATATGTCAATTGTGTTGTTATGGCCTTATGAAGTAGATGGAAGAATAATGGCTTAAGTTTACATGAAGAAAGTTGTTGTTATGTTGTTGTCGGAAAGTATATGAATTTATTATATATTATGTAATTGAGAAAAATGAAGTTGTAAGATGTATATGGTGATTGTTGTAAGTGAAATCAAAAGATAAAAATATGTCGTGAATATTTATGTTGAAATTTGGAGGGTTCGAACGAATTATGGTTTCGGTGGAATTTTGTATAATTTGTGAAATAATGCGAAATGCTCTCGAATTGTAATTGAATGGTCTTGAATGAGTAAATGAATATGAGAACATCGATGTTAGTTTGAAAATGTGAAGTTAGTTTGGAAGTTGTTGCTTTATGAAAAAGACTATTTATGTTATGTTGTGTTTCATGGTGATTGTTATCGTTGTTGGTATTGTTGTTGGGTTGTTGTTGATTATTTTGAGCCGAGTTGAATATCGGGGTGTTGCATTCATAGGGGAGGTCTTTTTGCGAAATTTCGGTAGCCAAATATAACCAAAGTTGAAATGTTAACTTGCATGAATAGTAAGCGGTAAAGATGACCATTTGCGCTTTTTGGACGAAACGGGGTGAGATTTGAGGAGCGTAAGGCACAACCAAGGTATGTAAAGCCTTCCCTATCTTTCTTTGGCATGTTACGAGTGTAACGGGCTTGGAAGCGAGCCTTGATCGCACTTACTGCGACTCACAATGATCAAGATTGAAAATAGCGCCAAATCATTCGGTAAGATTGAACCAATTTCCTCTAAATTGACCTATAAGTATGCAACTTCCATAAATGGAGTCGAAACACTCTAAGATGGTTATGGAGACTCCCTAAGGTTTATTATCCATAATCTACGTATTTTACTATGGTTGGGTCCGAGGTGGGCCCACAAAACCACGATACTCGGTATGGCTCAAATTGATCTATTACGTCCGTTCTTCTTAAGTAACTCTTAATTATGTTTCCGTCGCTAACTAATGAGTATTATGACCAGCTATCGAACCTTGATATTAGTCCGATATCCGGAACGATTGGACACTACCATGCGGTATAATCGATTACTCGGTTGACTGCTCTCGAACTATTTCGGTTTTTATTAAGTACGTATGTCGGTGCATATGCATATGGTTTCTCATTTGTCTATTCGTGGATGCCCTCGACGCTTCCTTCTTTAACGCCGGGCCGGAGTTACGTGATTCGTGCACTTCCTTGCATTGTTCACGCGTCCCTCGGATGTGCGGGCGGGGATACGTACGTATCGATTATGATGCGGCTATGTGATATTATGGGGACGGCGGCCGGAGATGGCATTTGATGCGATTACGTACGTCCACCGCGTCCGTCTACGAGGGCGGGTTACATTACCGCGTCCCTTACTAAGGGCCGGGATACGTACGTATATGATTGGGACTTGATATCGATTTGTACGTACGTATGTGATATGACTACTGCGTCATGATTGCATGCATTACGATTACGTAAGTCGATTTGGATCAAGACTGCGTACGTACACGAAAATGCGATTCGGACAACGATTACGTACGTCATACCTGCGAGTTACGGTTTTAACGTACGAGTACGTACGTACGCTCGTAAGTCGGCCTCAGCTATGAATCGATTGTCCGCCATACATTTACTTCCGTATACATTTTGTATGATTTTACATATCGACTCCGGTTATTTTAATTATGTATGTTATGTTTCCGCTTTACATACTCGGTACATCTTAAATCTTACCCATGTTCTTCGGGGGCATTTACATTACATGCGGTACGAACGCGCCGCACGATACGCCACGATTTAGGTCATCGATCTTTGTTTGGAGAGCTCCTTTGATCGAGCGATACTTTTGGTATATATTTTTACGTTCATTTGTTAGTATATATGATCATTTGGGTACGGCGGGGCACTGTCCGTCTTCGGTCTGATACGTATGTTAGAGGCACTGTAGACATGTTTGTGGGTTGTGGGTTGTCCATTGTCCGGGTACGTATGTTCGCGTATGCGACTTTGTACGATATAATAGCCACTAACGACACGTACGAGTTCCGTATGTATATACACATATGTATGTTGTGCGACGCACCTTATATACATATGCATTTATGTACGTTAAACGGATTAGCAATTTGGTATGTCGGATCTGTTAGGTAGGTACGTATGGGTGTCAGTAGGACACCGATCCGGCCAACGGGGTTGGGTCGTGACACTCGTAATCACGTATGTGTGGGTAGTATGGCCCCGTGGTCTCCATGTATATGTATGTGTATTTGTATATATATTATTTTGATAGCGAAGGGCTTATGTTTATAAAAAGTTAACGTATCTCGGAAAATGGCTAGGTCTTATGATTACGAGTATATAGTATGAATGATAGCGGATAAGCGGTAATATGAGCGGTGTTCGGTGGTCGACCCGGATACCGTCGCGGCCCGTAGCTCGGGTCGTGACATCCCGATACTTTGTATCATACCCGGTCATCTTGGCATTTATTCTGTCTTGTTTCTCTAGCCATTCTGGCTGACGCCTTCCGCCGTCCTGACACCTATGGCACTCATTTTTTTTTTCTCATTTCTCAACTTCCTATAACTTGGCTTTTCATTGTTCCGTCACTTACGGCACTCGTGTCCTCCGTCACACAACATAACCAATTACTACACGGATGTCTCGCTTTCTTCTTATCTCCTTCTCCGTTAGCTCTTCCTTACTTCGACTGATGATGCCGTCCCTACGCGACCTTTTATGGTTCTGCCCACTCCAGACTCTAATCTTCTTAGATTAATCTAACTTCTCATTCCTCTTACGTTTGAATTTGTGAGACTTTTCAAAAACTTCCCTAGGGGGTCGCCATCCTAAAATTGCTCTCACGCCAAGACGCTTAACTTTGGAACTTTGATGGAATACGACGCTTTAACGCTTTCACATTGCGTCTATCTCACCGCACGACCTTCTACATAATATTGAGTAAGTCGGAATCTTAACATATTCCCAAAATGCCCCAGACACATCCCGAACATTTGTCTTATTAATACATTCCTATCCGTCATAATTCTTCTCTTTTTTTCTTTCATACCCCAGTCTACTCGTATCCTTACTTCCCGTGACTATAATCTCATCATATTTTCCTCCTACCTATCTGTTATATCTCGCATTTTGCACGTCAAAATATTTTAAGTTAGTTGCGACAAGTTAAAGACGAGGCTATTTCTTTCCGTTTTTGTTTTAAGACATAAGTTTCTTATAAATTTTGTTGGATGGAATTATTAAGGAATTTGGGGTTAAAAGTGAAATTGTGGAGACTAATATTTTATGAAATATGGGACCAAAAGTGAATTATGGGAAGTTGGACATTTCATGAAAACTTGGGGCCAAAAATGAATTGATGGAAGTTGTAAATTCATGAAATGGAAGGGCCATGTGGCCGTGTAAATTTTGTGGGCCCATGGGCACTTATGTTAATTATATATGTACATGGAGGATGACAACTTAAGTATATTCATCATTCTTCACTTTGGAAAAATCAAGAAACTTGGAGAGAAATGAAGAAGGCCCTTCGGCCAAGAGAGCTAGAAATTGGAGACCAAGAATCTTCATCAAAAAATTATTTTCTTGTAGTTTTCCTACCAAATGGAAGGTCCTTATTAACATGGGATGATTGTTGAAACAAGCAAGTTCTTTATTCTTGCAAAATAGCAAGTTAGCCGAGTGGTGAAGCTACATGGAGAAGGTGAGATTCAATCTTATTTTTCATGTGTTATGGATGGTTTGTGTGTGTTGTGAAGTGTGGAAATGAATTAAAATCATGAAAATACGGATGTTGAATTGTAGCCGTGGATGTGTGTGTCTAACCGTGTGCATGTGGTGTGTGGGAGTGATGAACTAATTGTAGATAGTATGTTTGTGTGTTTTTGTAATGTGTAGAAATGAATGGAACTCACAAAATGTTGGAATTGATGTTTGGCCGTGTATGTTGGATTTTGGCCGTGTGTATTGTGTTGTGTAAGAAGTGAGAACTAATTTGTTTAGCGTTTGGTTGTTGTCGTTGTGAATTCTATGATGTGAAATGAAGTTCTAATGATCCAAGTAAAGGTTATGAGTGTGTGGGCTGATTTGGAGCTTAATGTGATTTCAATATGTTTCTTGAATTTATGGAAATAATGTTGCTAGCATATGTAATTGTTGATAGAGTTTATGAATTTGGAAGGAAGAAAATGTATTGTTGTTGTTCTTATGGAAACTTGAGGTTTCGGGTTTTATTGTATAGTGGATGGGCTGATTTGAATGCATTGTGAATTGTCCGGAGTGTTCTTGAATTTTGCTAAGTGATCTTGAGTTAGTTTTGAATATCCGAGCAATGATGTCGGCTTGAAAGTATGTAGTTGAAATGGATATAAGAGAATGTTGTCGAAGTATGTGTAAAAGAATTATTAATGATAGAATGCGTACGAAATTATTTATTGATGTTGTTGGAATAGTTGTTGGTATTGTTGTTGATAATATTGGCCGAGTTGAATTCTGGGGTGTCAATTTAGGGGAAATCTTTTGCCGAAATTTCGGTAGATAAAGTGTTAATTTGGTATTGAATGCCTAAGTGCTTATGGCTAATGATCGATACTTAACAACGTTATTGTAGATTATGAGAAGTCGAGACTTAAGGTTGGATTGGCTTAGGAAGCGGCTAAGGTATGTAAAGCTCACCTTTCTTTTTACGGCATGTCTTAGTGTAAGTAAGCTATGACACGAGTTTCGAGTAAATCTATTCTCGCGATCCGATCATGCTTATGATTCTTATTTGTTTCTTGATGATCATATCCTTAATGTAGTCGAATTATGATCTTTACGTTTTTGTATGACTAAATGTCGAAAATTGCATGAAAGTTACCGTTTTCAAAAGAGTTTTATTCTTAAATGATTCGAAACCACGAACGTCGTAACTTTCACGAAGGCTCGGACCGCTTCGATATGCTCGTAGGAAGTTCCATAATGACCGGTCCGTAACGTTCAGGCGGTGCTTGGATGAGTTGACATATGACTATGATCTTTATGATACTTCCTGTACTTATGATATACGATATGTTTCCGAGTAATGTCCGAAAGCTTTTTGATATAAATATTGTCGGATCTTCGAATGACGATTCATTATGATCACTTCATTGAGTCTTTGGAAATATTTTATGTGCATATGGTTTTCTCACTACCTGCTCGTGCAAGCTCGATGCATCTTTCAAGGTCCCGGGCCGTGCGTTTTCGTGCACATTCCTCTGCGCATTGTTCACCGAGTCCCTCATTAGAGGGCCGGGTACATATATATGTATATATATGTATATGATATGAAGATGTGATGATGGGGATGGAGGCCGGGATGGCACACCGAGTCCCTTGCGGGGGCGGGACACGCTTCACCGAGTCCCTCATACTAGAGGGCCGGCACGGTATGTATATATATATAATGGCATGATGACATGATTATGATATGATTTACTCACCGAGTCCCTACAGAGCCGGGTATGTATATATATATGTACAATGACATGATTTTACTCACCGAGCTCCCTCGTTAGAGGGCCGGGTACGTGTATATAAGTACGATAATATGATGATACGATTATGTATGATTTTATTTACCGATATATGTATATGTATGACAAATGTTTTTCAAAAGGCAAGTCTTATGATTTTTTCCGTACTCTTTACTTTAGTGTGGTCCCGTTATTATATTTCATGCTTTACATACTCGGGTATATTAAAATCCCTCTTCCTTTGGGAGCGTTTAAATGCTGTATGCAGGTACACCCAGGTGGTGAAGAATATTAGCGAAAGATGTTCCGGCGAGATTGGCGAGCTCATTCCTCCGTAGATGCGTCGAGTTAGAGCGTATTATGATATGGATTCATGTTCCGTGTTAGAGACTTTGCGTACGTTGTCGTGGGTATATGATGTCGGTTATGTAAGCGGCTATGTTGTGACGATGAATTACTATGCATTGTATTATAAGTTATATATATGTTATAGAATTTCTTTGATTCGAGAAAGGCAAAAGCATATTAGTTTTTGAAAAACTTCGTGTAATTTTGTGTCATGGCTTGGCTTGTCGGCATGATTATGAGTATTACGTGAGTCAGCGGGTTCGCTCGACCCTAGATAAGGGTCGGGTGCCCATCACGCCCTAACGAAAATTAGGGTGTGACACTATCGATTCAGTCGATGCCTTAATACATATTACTCTATTCAAACCTACCGGCCCTCTCTAGATCATCTCTTAACATCGCTAGTCCATTCTAAATTCCTCATTACCATATCCCCATCGACCTCTTCGTTTACTATTATTGCTAATTCCCGCGATTTAGCAGTATTCTTCCAAAAGGGCGGCCGCTGACTTTGCGGCAGTCGAATCCGTCGTTACCATTCTGTGACCTTTTTCCGGACATATTCCAAACACATCTTATATTGTTCAAAAAAAAAGTTTAAATAGGGACCCCATACGTATTCGCTAACGTCTCAAAACACACGCGAGAAATACCAACGATGCCTCGGGGCCATCACGTACATATATCATATCGTAGCAAATTATTAGTGTCACGGCCGCACGGGGCTCTCAATATTCTAAAGTCAAAAAAAGGACTTTCAAGGCAACGACCACCGTGTTCCCCTTTTTTGTTTCTTTCCCAAACTTTTAAAT
>NW_026719569.1:0-10929 GCF_029784015.1 Lycium ferocissimum
CCTTGTTCTTTGTTGGTTCCCTCTGAGGTTCCTTCTCTAGGTGTTACGGGCCTTCTCTCCAGTGGTATGTTGTTTAACACTAATTCCCCCACCTCTTCAGGGACATTTTCGTAGTACTGTACTCGGGGTACAGCTTCCGGCGGGTTCCTAACCATGCCCAGTAATTCGTCTACTTCCTCAATCTTTTTCCCTATTTCTTGGAGGTGTTTTTCCATCTGCAACACCTTGGCTCACAACGTCTCAGTGGTCTCCCCTAAGGTCCGTGCCTCATGCCCTCCTTAATTTTCCATCGTAAGTCAACCTTTAGCGGAGATAAGCTCGGGTAAGTTTCAAGCCTCATGGTTTTTCTTTTGGGTACATAGTTTAGATTATCGGATCAATCGTACTCAAGCTTAATATATTCATTATACACATAGCAGGTAAGTATGGGAAGCACGTTGCAAATAAGCACGTAATTTATAGGTATTTATACTACTCGTGTCCCTAAGGCCTTTTGAGTTAAGGCTTTCTTAGTCGTTCGAAACATGTAAGTGCCATTTGTGAAGGTGAACCATTGCCCCGAAAAAGTCATCGTAATTAATAAATAATAGTAATATCTTCCCCAAAGGGATTACAAAAAGTGATGACAAAGCCGACATGGGGCTTATAGTGACAAAAGCAGTAATCAAGGAAGTCCTCTGGCGGCCGATGTCGAGGCTTGGCCTATCTTCGCCTTCTTGACCCTTTGAAGGGCGATCTGGATACAAAGGCGTGTCTGATATATCACCATTCTAACAATCATCGAGTCTATCTCTTCCAAGCTCCTGGCCAAATGCTTGTCTGTACCTTCCAGGCATTCTTTCATACATTCCTCTTCTTGGGCCTCTTGGGGAGGTGTGAGCCCTAGCGTAAGTGCCAAGTGTCCCTACAGCCATGCGTGATATCTTGGGTTGCACCCTGCCTCGAACCTATCTGGGGCTAAAATATCTGGACCCCAGCTTACCCGGCTATTCCATTCTCTAAGGATTAGCCCCGTGTCACACCCCAATTTTCGATAGGGCGTGACGGGCACCCGACCCTTACTTAGGGCCGAGCGAACCCGCAGACTCTCGTAATCCACCTAACCATACTGGGCCCACAAAACAAAACATACGCACGCAATGAAAATTTTTCAGAAAACAAACATGCCTTTCGTTTTTTTTTTTAAATCAAATAAAATCTGCAATCGTATAAAATCTGCAAAATAAGGCACAACAGTGCTTCGGCTTATATAGCCGCTTGCCAAACACATCGGTAGCGTAATGCATACAAACACACCGGCTTACATAGCCGCTTACAAAACAGACCCGACATATCATACACTCGACACTGTCTGCAAAGTCTCTACTAACATCTCAGATACCATACAAGCACTCGGACTCGGCAGCATTCCGGAAGAAATGGAACTCGCCAATCCAGCTGGAACATCTTCTGCTAACATCACCTACTCATCCGCGGGTACGCGTGGCATGAAACGCACCCCGAAGAAAGGGGGTCAGTACGGAATATGTACTGAGTATGTAAAGCATAGCATACAGAAAATGAAATCATAACCGAAGTCAGGGGTACAGAAAGTGAGTATAAAAACCCAAATACCAAAGTACTTACATCCGACACACAAATCATACTTACTCATACCGAACGCATCATAATCTGTCATATGAAATAACAT
This sequence comes from Lycium ferocissimum, assembly GCF_029784015.1. Classification (NCBI taxonomy): domain Eukaryota; kingdom Viridiplantae; phylum Streptophyta; class Magnoliopsida; order Solanales; family Solanaceae; genus Lycium; species Lycium ferocissimum. The sequence goes on from NW_026719569.1 coordinate 1,691, forward strand.
TAACCGATGTGGGATTTGCCTAGACCAATGCGGGATTTGCCTCATCATTGGGTTTGCCCCACCATCGGTGAACAAACTCATCATATCATCATACATCATCACATACCAATGCGGTCCATAGGACCCGGCGGATTAACGTGGTCGCCACCCTATCCGCGCCACAACACAACATAACACCGAAGTTTCAAATCTCCGTACAACCCCGAACATAACACACCATCACAACATATCATAAGCCATATCACAAAGATAACTCCACAAACGGAACCCGCCCTATGGCGAGGTCTCGGGAACCGTAACATAGCATAACACCGAGTATATCATAGCGCGCACGATCATATACCGGCCCGGATTCGGTGAAAGAGGTAACACGAACGCACGAGCGGCATCGTAAGTGACCACACGCATATCGACATCATCACGACTCAACCGAATGATCAAAACGAACCTTTTTTTTGAAAATCCAAAACCATAGTCAAATCAAGTTTTCTCCCGAATCTCGCTCGGGACATATCAAACCGAACTTCAGAAACCGTTGTTACGTATCAAAATCATGGGCATAAAATCCTTATTTCCAACTCGACAGATAAATAAACAATCATGCTTGGGATCGGAAAAGTGGTCGTATTAAATTCCTCTTAAAAAAAACAAAAAAAATAGGTCTTTTAAAACCAACATAGAAAAGTCGCGGGAGCCACGTACGAGCGTCAACCCAATCCGGGCCCGCCTATAACAATTTAAGTCCTTACTCGTCATGAAATCATTTGCGAAGAAATCAAAGCGATCCGAGCTCTCTCTTGAAAGTTACGGTCGCTCGTAGTTTCGAAATCGTTTAGGAACATATTTCTTTTGAAAACAAAACTCTTTTGAAAATATAACTCTTTTGCAACCTTAGAAATTTAATCATACGAAAGACGTAAGGATCATAACTCGACCGCATTAAGGATACGAATATCAAGAAATATATAATAATCGCTTACGCACAACATTTCAAACTCAATCATATCCAAGACATACGGACCATACTAAGGATGCCAACATCAAAGCAAATACGAATCACAAACATACTCGAAATTTACGAATGGAGTTACCCCGAGGCACAAATCATGTCATACCCTAATCCCGTCTAAGACATGCCAAAAGAAAAGAAGGGTAAACTTCACATACCTCGATTGCTTCCTAAGCCAATCCAAACTCAAGTCTCGGCTTCTCAAAATCTACAATAAGGTCATTATGCATTAACCATTAGTCATAAGCATCGAGAGATCCAATTCCAAGTTTGCACTTTATTTACGAATTTTGGGCAGCATTTCCCCTATAAATGCAACAACCCCGAGATTTCAACTCGGCCAAATTCATCAACAACAATACCAACAAACATTCTAACAACATCAACCATTTATTCAAAACGCACTTTATCATCAACAACCTTCTTTCGCACAATGCGACGACATTCCAATTACGTTCAAACCAACATATATAATCAATTCAATATCATTGCTCACGCGTTCAAATACCAACTCAAAACCATTCAAACATGATTCAATAACATTTCCAACAATCCACAAAAATATTCAAAAAATCCAAATAATATGCCATAGAACCCGAAACCTTCCCAACTCAACATGAACAACCATAACATATTTCTTCCTTCCAAATTCATAAACTTCACTAACAATCCGCACGTTAACAATATTATTCACGTAAATTCCATAAACCATATTAAAATCACATTATCTTCTCTAACAACTTACAAACGACTCCAACTTCCATTTAAATCATTAAACCATCATTTTCATTATGGAATCCATATCAACAACAACCAAAATATTAAATAAAAATTAGTTCATCACTCCAACATAACCAACGCCTACACGGCTTCACTTCAACATACCATATTTCATGAATTTCCACACACCACAACACATATAAACCATCCATAACATGTGAAAAGAGGATTAAAACTTACCTTCTTCAACATTTTCTTGTTCCCATGCTCCTCTAATTCCAAATGAAATTATATTCGTGACTATGCGCTGTCCGGACTTCGATTGGTACTTCATTACTTGAAATCTCACTCAAAATCCTCAATTGTTGTGATGTATATTTGCTCCCTTTGTTGCTGAATTTTCTGGAAATTTTTGGATGAAAAAAAATGAGATTTTAACCCTTAAAACGGACTCGAAGTCGGTTTTATCAGAAAGGGCATCGTAGCAAGATCGTAGCGGTACCGTAGCGGTGCCGCGGGAATACTCGTTTCTGCGTCGACGCTCAGTTTGTAACGTCTATAATTCTCTACTCCGATGTCCTATCAATGAACGGTTGGTTGCATTACAAACTAGACTCGAGAACTTCATTTTAGGACTTTGAACCACCTTAAAACTCCACATATACTATGAGATATGCGCCTCCAAAGTTAACTAAAATCCGTCCCGCGTTTCTCAAATTTTTGTCGAACTTATTTTCTTCAATTTGCTCAATCCCGAAATATTCGAAATTCTCCATACATGATATTTATCACTTATTACACTAATAATGGCCATGTTCCCGTGTTTCAAAATATTCTTTCCCGATTACGACTTACGAGATCGTAATTCACCCTTTTTCTTCGTTGTTACGTACTTTCCATGGCTTGTGCCTTTCAAAACATCTCATTACTACGACGAGGTACATGTCAAACTCATGCTCTGAAAACGCGGGGTATAACATCCCCCTCTTTAGAACATTCGTCCTCGAATGTTCAACTAGCCGCATGCTGTGGTCTTATAAAGATCGGGGGGGTTTCCTTTATTACCATGACATACCGTCTCATCTCCCAACCATATTTCTTCTTCATCGTCTTTTCGACCTTCCCGAGTCATCTTCTCCCCAAAGCTTTACTTATTTTCATAACAATCTTCATTATATTCACATTGTCCCGTTCGTATTCGATCTCATAGCGTACCACTCCTTAACTTTTTTTTCCCTTTCGATCAACTTTATCCTTAATAGCTCACAAGTCGTCTTATCAATACGTTCATATACATCACAATTCTTTTTCCTCTGTACTCTTGTCTTAATCTCACTATTACTATCGGCACGACCTTTCAAGTCGTATTACAAACCCATATCTCATTCTCTTTTTATTTCTGGGAAAATTTCGGCAGAGTTTCCTCTATATTTCTTACTATCTCAAAACCTGCACGCAGAAAATACCAACAATGCCTCACGTGGCCAACATACATATATACATATCATATCATATCACAGCCTCACAGGGCTCCCAACATCAACAACAGTACGAAAATGATAAACTTACCTCGTGTGTCCAACTCGAACTGTACCTGTTACACTTTTCTTGTTTACTTTTCCTTTTAATCCTCAACTTATATTTCAATCGTACTGCAATATCTTACCCGACACATATCTTTCATACCTTTTCTTACCTGCGTACTTCGTAACTTCCAACATCATCCATCGCTTTCTTCTATCGATGCCATTCTTCTGCTGAAACCAAAGGTCAGTAAGAGAAATCTCATTCCCTATGACTTGGCTCTATGGCACGATCTCAGATATGAAAGAAGAGTAACCATCCTAAATGCCCGGTAGCCTCCTGTTTATAAATGTGGCTCGCAACACACCATAAACAAGACTCTACTTGACACGACTTTGCAGACAACCCCTAGGACGAACTGCTCTGATACCACTTTGTCACACCCCAATTTCCGATAGGGCGTGACGGGCACCCGACCCTTACTTAGGGCCGAGCGAACCCGCAGGCTCTCGTAATCCACCTAACCATACTGGGCCCACAAAACAAAACATACGCACGCAATGAAAATTTTTCGTAAAACAAACATGCCTTTTTTTTTTTTAAATCAAATAAAATCGCAATCGTATAAAATCGTAAAATAAGGCACAATGTTGCTTCGGCTTATATAGCCGCTTGCCAAACACATCGGTAGCGTAATGCATACAAACACACCGGTTTATATAGCCGCTTACAAAAGACCCGACATATCATACACTCGACACCGTTCGCAAAGTCTCTACTAACATCTCGTATACCATACAAGCACTCGGACTCAAGCGGCATTCCGGAAGAAATGAAACTCGCCAATCCAAATTGGAACATCTTTCGCTAACATCACCTACTCATCCGTGGGTACCGCGTGGCATGAAACGCAGCCCCCGAAGAAAAGGGGTCGATACGAATATGTACCGAGTATGTAAAGCATAGCATACGTAAAATGAAATCATAACCGAAGTCAAAGTACGTAAAGTAGTATAAAGCCCAAATACCAAAGTACTTACATCCGACACACAAATCATACTTACTCATACCGAACGCATCATAATCTGTCATATGAAATAACATTAACCGATGTGGGATTTGCCTCATCATTGGGTTTGCCCCACCATCGGTGAACAAACTCATCATATCATCATACATCATCACATACCAAATGCGGTCCATAGGACCCGGCGATTTAACGTGGTCGCCACCCTATCCGGCGCCACAACACAAGATAACACCGAAGTTTCAAATCTCCGTACAACCCCGAACATGACACACCATCACAACATATCATAAGCCATATCACAAAGATAAATCCATAAACGGAACCCGGCCCTATGGCGAGGTCTCGGGAACCGTAACACAAGATAACACCCGCAGTATATCATAGTGCGCACGATCATATACCGGCCGGGATCCGTGAAAGAGGTAACACGAACGCACGAGCGCATCATAAGTGACCACACGCATATCGTACATCATCACGCACTCAACCGAATGATCAAAACGAACCCTCTTTTGAAAATCCAAAACCATAGTCAAATCAAGTTTTCTCCCGAATCTCGCTCGGACATATCAAACCGAACTTCAAAAAACCGTTGTTACGTATCAAAATCATGGGCATAAAATCCTTATTTCCAACTCGACAGATAAATAAACAATCATGCTTGGGATCGAAAAAGTGGTCGTATTAAATTCCTCTTAAAAAAAATAAAAAAAATAGGTCTTTTAAAACCAACATAGAAAAGTCGCGGGACCCACGGACGAGCGTCAACCCAATCCGGGCCCGCCTATAACAATTTAAGTCCTTACTCGTCATGAAATCATTTGCGAAGAAATCAAAGCGATCCAAGCTCTCTCTTGAAAGTTACGGTCGTTCGTAGTTTCGAAATCGTTTAGGAACATATTTCTTTTGAAAACAAAACTCTTTTGAAAATATAACTCTTTTGCAACCTTAGAAATTTAATCATACGAAAGACGTAAGGATCATAACTCGACCGCATTAAGGATACGAATATCAAGAAACATATAAGAATCGCTTACGGCATTTCAAACTCAATCATATCCAAGACATACATAGACCATACTAAGGATGCCAACATCAAAGCAAATACGAATCACAAACATACTCGAAATTTACGAATGGAGTTACCCCGAGGCACAAATCATGTCATACCCTAATCCCGTCTAAGACATGCCAAAAGAAAAGAAGGTAAACTTCACATACCTCGATTGCTTCCTAAGCCAATCCAAACTCAAGTCTCGGCTTCTCAAAATCTACAATAAGGTCATTATGCATTAACCATTAGTCATAAGCATCGAGAGATCCAATTCCAAGTTTGCACTTTATTTACGAATTTTGGGCAGCATTTCCCCTATAAATGCAACAACCCGAGATTTCAACTCGGCCAAATTCATCAACAACAATACCAACAAACATTCTAACAACATCAACCATTTATTCAAAACGCACTTTATCATCAACAACCTTTTTTCGCACAATGCGACGACATTCCAATTACGTTCAAACCAACATATATAATCAATTCAATATCATTGCTCACGCGTTCAAATACCAACTCAAAACCATTCAAACATGATTCAATAACATTTCCAACAATCCACAAAAATATTCAAAAATCCAAATAATATGCCATAGAACCCGAAACCTTCCCAACTCAACATGAACAACCATAACATATTTCTTCCTTCCAAATTCATAAACTTCACTAACAATCCGCACGTTAACAATATTATTCACGTAAATTCGTAAACCATATTAAAATCACATTATCTTCTCTAACAACTTACAAACGACTCCAACTTCCATTTAAATCATTAAACCATCATTTTCATTATGGAATCCATATCAACAACAACCAAAATATTAAATAAAAATTAGTTCATCACTCCAACATAACCAACACCTACACGGCTTCACTTCAACATACCATATTTCATGAATTTCCACACACCACAACACATATAAACCATCCATAACATGTGAAAAGAGGATTAAAACTTACCTTCTTCAACATTTTCTTGTTCCCATGCTCCTCTAATTCCAAATGAAATTATATTCGTGACTATGCGCTGCCCGAACTTCGATTGGTACTTCATTACTTGAAATCTCACTCAAAATCCTCAATTGTTGTGATGTATATTTGCTCCCTTTGCTGCTGAATTTTTGGAAATTTTTGGAAGTTTTGGATGAAAAAAAAATGAGATTTTAACCCTTAAAATGGACTCACGAAGTCGGTTGCGATCGTAGCTGATCGTAGCAAGATCGTAGCGATCGTAGCGGAGCCGCGGGAATATGTTTCTGCGTCGACAGTTCAGTTTGTAACGTCTATAATTCTCTACTCCGATGTCCTATCAATGAACGGTTGGTTGCATTACAAACTAGACTCGACGAACTTCATTTTAGGACTTTGAACCACCTTAAAACTCCACATATACTATGAGATATGCGCCTCCAAAGTTAACTAAAATCCGTCCCGCGTTTCTCAAATTTTTGTCGAACTTATTTTCTTCAATTTGCTCAATCGAAATATTCGAAATTCTCCATACATGATATTTATCACTTATTACACTAATAATGGCCATGTTCCCGTGTTTTAAAATATTCTTTCCGATTACGACTTACGAGATCGTAATTCACCCTTTTTCTTCGTTGTTACGTACTTTCCATGGCTTGTGCCTTTCAAAACATCTCATTACTACGATGAGGTACATGTCAAACTCATGCTCTGAAAATGCGGGGTATAACACCCCGCGTGCTTGATTTTATGGTATGTGTGCTCAATGATGAACTGCTCAGATTTTCCCACGTGAGGTATCACTTACCACCTACCGAACTGTCTCAACACCCAGGATGGATAATAAGGACGGATTCCTCAAACCCCAGCTAGTGGTACAAATGGGCAATTCTTGCCTCGGACCACCACAGTCTCAAAAATTAAAATTAGGAAACATCCAATGGATCCGGTCTTCAATCAAGTCGGTGAAGAATTCAACCCAAGCATTTTTTACATGAACTCGAGATTTGGACAGTAATTCACAAGGCGATCTATCTGATTTTGTCAACTCCAACCCGGAACCTCTTTGGCCATGTTGAGGTGTTTGATAATCCACTATTGCAGCAACATATTGTATCCCTGGAAGTGTCGAAAATGATTTCGACACTTTTCTAGAGCCCGAAAGATGTCGGCCAATATGATGGGTGCCAGGTCAAAATACCTTATTTTTTGATCTTTGGTTGTGCCGTGGAAGATGACATAGGCCAGGTAGATCACCCGGGTGTCTATGGCCAATGACTCGTCCTGTGGAAACACCATAGTGCCTAACAAGGCTATGTCGAAGGCTAAAGGCCTAGTGGTCTCCCATTCTTCTCGATTCCTAAATTCTTTTCGATATAGAGTGTATTCGATGAAATCTTTGAATATTCGGTATAGCTCTCTGAAGGCTACAGTGGGCCATTGCACCCAGGGTGCTTCAGTCAAAGCAAGAAACCTCATGATTTGGCTGACGGTGGGCTTCTGCAAAAATAACAGATTGTGATTCGGCTTATGTCGCCTCCTTAGACAGGTTCTGTTGCTGTCTATGGCATCCCTGATCTCTTCTAGGGTAGGAGTCATTTCAATGTCACCGAAATGGAACATCATTACTTTATCATCCCAATACCCTGCCAATACCTCTATCAGCTACGGAAGACCTTTCATTGTCATAATAGGGGGCAAGTGTCCTAAAGTGCAATTGATCGTTCTCTGGTGAGTATCACCCTGTTACACCTTGCACTTTTAGAGCATGATCATGCCACATATTTCACCATATTAATGGAGTATCGGAGATGTCCTGTGAAGTTTCGAAAGGTACAAGCCATGGGAAGTATATAACAATGAAGGAAAGGATGAATTACGATCTTGTAAGTCGTAACCGGGATGGACAACCTTAGAACCAAAGTACATGACCATTATCAAGTATGATTAATGATAAATATCATGTATGGAGAGTTTCGAAAGATTCTGGGACCAAGCAAATCGAAGAAAATAAGTTTGACGAAAATTTAAAAAAAGTTGGCAGAATTTTTGACAAAAATTTTAGGTCAACTTTAGAGAGGTATATCTCCTAGTATATCAGCAGTTTTGAAGTGAAACAAAAGCCTAAATTGAAGTTTAGGAAGTCTAGTTTCCAACGCAACAAAACGTTCATCAAAACGACATCGGAGTAGGGAGTTATAGGCATTTCAATATGAGCCTCCAAGCTGCCAAATGGCTCCCTGCGGGCCCCACTTGGAAAGTTGGTGGAACCGACTCTCAAGGGGTATAAATATGCTATTATTCCACTTTTTTCATCATTTAAACTTCTTAGGAGTTCTAGGCACATTCATACACTTTTCTTAAACAATTATTGTCACACCCCAACTTTTGATAGAGCATGATGGGCACTCGACCCTTACTTAGGGCCGAGCGAACCCGCTGATTCTCGTGATACTCATAATCTTACTAGACTCTTAAATCATGAAATGAATGCATAATGTAAGCCTTTAAAAAAACATGCTTTTGTCTTTTTCAAATCAAGTAAAATCGATAATCGTATGAAATCGTAACATAATGCATAATGATACATCGCTTACAGCCGCACTTAAGACCGACAATATATATACGTGACTCTGTTCGCAAAGTCTCTAATATAACTCAAGATGCCATAACATAGATACTCCGACTCGGGCAAAGACTCGAAGGAAATGGAGCTCGCCAATCCAACCGGAACATCTTCTACTAATATCCTCTACTCATCCGTATACACCGCGTGGCATGAAACGTGCCCCCGAAGAAAGGGGTCAAGATTTAAATATGTACCGAGCATGTAAAGCATGAAATACGAAAACATGATCATACCGAAATAAGGAGTATAGAAAATCATAAGGCTTTCCGAAACATAAATCGTGCGTATCAATATC
>NW_026719570.1:0-15777 GCF_029784015.1 Lycium ferocissimum
CCCCCCTTTTTTCTAAGAAATTTGGGGAACAGAAAAATTGCATAAACCCCTTTTGGGTGCCCACCCGGTTGATGGTGAGTCATAGCTAGGCGTATTTATAGGGGTTGTCCAGTTTTAGTCTACCATCGCAGAACCATAGCTGACTTAGTAGATTTAGAGATGGTAGACTTCGATGTAATCATGGGTATCGATTGGTTAGCTTCATGTTATGCCATAGTCTATTGTAGAACCAAAGTAGTGAAGTCGAGTTTCCTAATGAGCAGGTTATGAAGTGGAAGGGTAATTAGGTGGTACTGAGAACAGGTTTATTTCCTATTTAAAAGCCAGAAAGATGATTTTCAACGGTTATATCTACCACTTAGTCCGACTCAAGCATTCAGATGCCCAGACTCCAACCCTCCAGTCCGTCCCAGTTGTAAATGAGTTTCTAGAAGTCCTTCCAGAAGATCTTCCAGGAGTCCCTCCTGACAGAAAAATTGAATTTGGAATTGATCTACTTCCCGGCACTAAGCTAACATCTATTCCGCCACACAGAATGGCTCCAATAGAGTTAAAGAAATTAAAAGCCCAGTTAAAAGACCTTCTTGAAAAGGGATTCATTAGGCCAAATGTTTCACCTTGGGGATGGCTTGATTTGTTTGTCACTTGAAGTATGATGGTTCTTCGCGCGTACGTGCATTGATTATAGGCAGTTGAATAAAGTCACAATCAAGAACATATACCCTCTCTCCAGAATAGATGACTTCTTTGATCAATTTCAGGGTGCTCAGTGTTATTCCAAGATTGACCTCAGATCAGGCTACCATCAGTTAAAGGATGGGGAAGTTTATATTTCGAAAATCGCTTTCAGAACCCGTTATAGTCACTTTGAATTTCTTGTTATGTCTTTTGGGTTGAAAAATGCGCTAGCTGCTTTCATGGATCTTATGAACCGGGCCTTCAGGCCTTATCTCGATTTATTCATCATTGTCTTCAGGTCACGATATTTTTGTGTATACCCGTAGTGAATGAATACGCATCATCCTCGAATAGTATTGCGTACACTCGAGAGATGCAAGCTTTATGCAAAATTCTCAAAGTGCGAGTTTTGGTTCAAGTTAGTGGTATTCTTAGGCCACGTAATTTCAAGTGAAGGAGTGAAGGTTTACTCTTAGAAAATTGACGCAGTTAAGAATTGGCCCAGACCCATGCCGGTATCAGATATCAGAAGTTTCTTGGATCTGGCAGGCTATTACAGATGTTTTGTGGAGGGGTTTTCCTCTATCTCAGCTCCATTGACTAAGTTGACTCAGAAGAAAGCAAAATTTCAATGGTCAGATGCATGCGAATAGAGTTTCGAAGAGTTGAAGAAGAGATTGACTTTTGCTTCAATTTTGACGCTACCAGAAGGAACCGAAGGGTTCGTGGCTTATTGTGATGCTTCGAAAGTTGGTATCGGATGTGTCTTAATGTTACATCCCGTGTTTTTGCACATTCGGAAAATTTGGACATAATTGTGATTTGTAAGAATAAGGCCATGCTTTGATTTTGTGGTGTGTATGTCGTTACTTATGGAAAATATTGACACGAGAACATTGGAGAAGGCCAAGGGGCAAAATTGGAATCTTGGAAATTTGTTTAGGGAATTTGCAAAATAAGTTCATAGGCAATTGGGCTCAAAAAAAAAAAGGAAAACTTAGGCCCAAGTTTGGCCGGCCAACCCATGGCCCAACCCACCAAATTGATTAAATTTTCCATGTGCTTATTAATTATAAAAGGATGATTAGCCCTAGAAGTTTCATGAAATCAAAGGAAAAATCAAGAAAAAAAAAAGAAGCCATTAGGCCAAGAGAAAAGAGAAAAAAAAAAAAATTCCAAGCCTTCAACTTTGATTCAAGAACTATAATTCTCTTGTATTCCTACTAAGTTTAAGATTCTCTAAAAGTGGTGTAATTATTTTGGCAAGGGAGTGATATTATGGCAAGGAGAATTCATTGGAAGGTAAGAATTTCTTTGTTTTTTTATGTTATAGAAGATTTATGGATGTTAGAGTGAATGAAATTGAATGGAAATCATGAAAATTATGGTGTGTGCATGCATGGCCGTGTGGTGTGTGTGTGTGTTGTGGCCGTGAGCCATGTTGGATGAGGGGAGAGATGAATTAATTTTCACTTAGTTGTTAGTTGTGTTGTTGTGATGTTTGCGATGAAAGGAAAGGTTTAATGAATCAAGTTGGTGTTGAAGTGGGTTATATGTTGTTACAGAAATTTATGTGATTTTTATATAGTTTTTATATAATGATGAAAGTAAGATCTTAGATGTGAATTATGAATATGAATTGTGAAAATTGGAAGATGGAAAAATGTTATGAATATCCGTATTTTGAAGATTAGAGGTTTTGGATTGAATATGGAAATTGTTAGTATGGTTGTTGACTCTATGTTGATAGTTTGGCCGGGTTAAATTCCCGGATTTGTTGTTGAGTAAAATTGGCCGAGTTGGATTCTCGGGGATGTTGTATTTATAGGGGAGATGCTGCCGGAATTTTGGTAGACAAGTACGGATTTAAGTTGAATTCACAAAACTTGAAACTCACATTTGGTAACAATGACCATTTGTAGATTACCACACAGGACGAAACGATTTGAGCTTAAGCGAGCATAAGACGTCCGTGAGGTATGTAAAGCTATTCCTTTCCTTCTCTTGGCATGTCCTAAGTGTACTAGGTATGGATTTGAGCCTTGGGGGTTATTCTGTTCATAGAAATCCAAGTCTGAATTTGAGTACTATTCGTTGATGCGATTGAATTAAATCTTTATAACTTGTTGGAAAAAAATGCTCAAACATCTATAACTTGCATAAATGTAATCGAATTGCCAAACTTTCATAGGTGACCCCATTAAGCTTAGTATATGTAATTCACGTACGCTCACCTCCATTGACCCGGGCGGGCCCGCTATCCCGGATCCCCTCTACGTTTTACTTGACTTATTTTGTACCACAATTGAAGAAAAACTTTTGGCTATTGTCCTAACTACTAAGCAACATTTTACTATATAAGACTTTTCAAAACCACTCGGAAGGAAAGTGCGATATTTTATTATTTAAGACTCTTCAAAACCACTCCGGGCTGGGGTGGGTTTTACTACTTCGTTCCACTTACGACTTATGTTTACATTCTACAACGTTATATTATTATTATTATTATTATTATTATTATTATTATTATTATTATTATTATTATTATTATTATTATTATTATTATTATTATTATTATTATTATTATTATGTGTGTGTTATGCGGGGCTAGGGATTAATATTATGTCACGAGTGGCATGCCCGAAGGGGCTGGTGGCAGCCGTATGTCACGAGTGGCATGCCCGAAGAGGCTAGGGAGTATTATGTCGAGGCTAGATGTCCGAAGGGGCCGGATAGACGTATCTTTGGACCGGCATGCCGAAAGGCCATCATTTTATTTCGAACGCATGCCCGGAAAAAAAATAGATAGACGTATGTCGGGACAGCATACCCGAAACGGGATCATTATCACTATTATCATTATTACCATTGTTTTTATCAATATTATTTCTATTATTATTATTATTAGGTTTTAAGGCCGTCCGGGTGGACTATTTTATTTGGTATTAAATTCATACTGGGTTTTCTAAATTTGCTTACTGTTGTACTTTTCTGATTCATGTTTCAGTAATGCTTTACATATTCAGTACATATTCCGTACTGACCCCCTTTCTTCGGGGGGGGGGGGGCGTTCATGCCCGCAGGTTCGGACGGGGCAGGGGACCCATTATTTAGAGGGAGTCGATCGAGTCGATAGCTCCATTTACTCGGAAAATTTGTTTCTATTTTGGTATAGCTTTACTTATTGTACAGGTCATACTCAGAGAAGTACGAAATCGCCGTGGGAGTTATGGTTACCGTTTGGCTTCGCCGGCCATCATTTTGTTGTACTGTAAATGGCAAGGGCCCTTTTAGCCGCCTTGTTCTATGTCGTATGTATATATATAACATGTTTGAGATGCCTTGAGCCACGTGTCGATTTTGGTATTTCATTTACAATTTTCAATTCTTGTTTTAAAAAAAAAATTCTTGGGTTGACGTTTAAGGGTTCGCTCGACTCTGATGAGAGTCGGGTGCCCGTCACGCCCTGATGAAGATTGGGGTGTGACACTTAATGCAGCATGGGAGGGTTGTTTCTTATGCGTCTTGACAACTTAAGACTCATGAGAGGAATTATCCGACTCATGACTTAGAGTTGGCAGTTGAGGTTTTTGAACTCAAGATATGGTGTCATTATTTGTATGGAGTGCATGTTGATATTTTCACGGATCATAAAAGCCTGCAGTATATCTTCAAGCAGAGGGAGCTGAATCTTAAACAGAGAAGATGGCTCGAATTGCTTAAGGACTATGATGTGGATATTCTCTATCATCCAGAGAAGGCGAATGTAATAGCTTGTCACGACCCAAACCGATGGGCCATGACTAGTGCTCGAGCTGGACACCCATATACGAACCTGCTAGATATAATCACACTGAAACTGAAAACAATATGGCAATCTGAAAAGCATGCTGTAAACTCATCATGTCATATACCAAAATGAACCTGTCTCTTGAGAAGTCACAGCTAACCAAAACATAACAAATATGCAAGCTAACAAGGCTGCCACTATACACGGGGACATCCAAAATGAACTACATCGATATAGTTGACCAAAACATATATACACAACCCACATATGTCTCTGAGACTTAAGAGTATAATAGTGACATATGACTCGCCGTGGCCCCCGCATCGTCACGACCCGACTAGGCTGCATGACGTGGTACCCGAACACTATCGAGCACCTCTCATTAGGCTAATCATCATACTTAACCTGAACATATATAATCTCCAAAGCAACCCATATCTATATACATAAGACCTCACGGCTACAAAAATGATATACAAAAGTACAATGTGATCATCGTGGGACATCAACAACCCACACGTACGGATCTACGAGCCTCTACTAGAGTACTAGACATAAGGACGGGATAGGACCCCGTCGTGCCCAAAATATATACACAAAAGAATATGATCATAAGTAGCATCTCCGGAATAATGGAGTGCTCCTGTGAATCTGCTGATAAGCTCCTACGGATCCGCACCATCTCCCTGTCTACCTGTAGGCATGAACACAGCGTCCAAAATGAAAGGACGTCAGTACGAACATTGTACTGAGTATGTAAGGCATGAATAGTGATAGCATAATAAAGAAATAATGAAACATGTGCTGAAGATATAACCTGCTTAACCTTTAAAAGAAACACCTGTTACGCATATCACATATACCATTATCGTTAACCCGCATCCGGGTAACCATCATATGTCGCCCGCTAGTGGTGTCATGCCCGACCCTCTAGACACTGTGTAATCATAAGCAGCCCGCCTTAGCGGTGTCATGCCCGGCATATAGGTACGGTGTAATCTTATCATCATATACATCTCATAAAGCATGCTTAAGAACCTAAAGATAACTATAACTCTATCGGGGTGACGTAAGGTCGAGAACCCCCGATTCTATTATGGAACAATCATAATCATCATACCTCACCTTGAAGGAACTAGCATCATAAGGTGGGTCTAGCAATAATGAATAACATCAAAGAAACCGTATAAGGATCACTAACTTCGTGGAAATATCATGTCATGGGCTTTAGGATCTCTAGGCTTAGACTCATCATCATCATTATCATATTCGTAACATATCTTTTATCTTTATCTCATGTGAAACTCTTTATAAATATAGATTCATAGTTTCCGGAATGTAAGAAGGTCATGGAGAATAAAGAAAGTCATGTCATGGGAGTCATGCCTTAGAAAAGAAGGGACTAGCCTTACATACCTTTATGCCTCTCTAACTCATCGACAATACGCTCCCTTCCAAGTTTGTAATTCTACATTCAAAGGAATTCGTACTAGAATTAGATAGTTGGAAACATACTTAATCTTAAGCTAAAGCTAACGAAAATTGGGCAGCATCTCCTTTATTTATACAACTTTCTCCATACGATATAACAACTTCCAAACGTCAACAACAACATTCATAATATCATCATCAACAACTTTCATCAAACTATCCCTTATTCAATTCTTCCAATTCCATTTCAAATTACCCATAACCATCATTATCACACAACATTGTATTCGTTATCATATTATACTTCCTTAATGTCATTTGTATCGTTTATAATGAGGTTTTTCTCATAATACGTCAAGAGTCATGATTCATGTCAACTACTATTCAAGAATATCATTATTTTCACATTTGAGCTCTATATTCTATTTTTCTTCCATAATCCAAGTCTTCCAACCCCTCAATATTCTAAATAACATGAATTGGTCATAAAACTTACCTTTGATAATGTGGGAATGGTCTTTAGATGAAAATACTTCACTTGAGAAAAACCCTAGCTCCAATCCAAAGAGATTTCTTGACTTGTATGAACCAACCCCTCAATATTCTAAATAACATGAATTGGTAATAAAACTTACCTTTGATAATGTGGGAATGGTCTTTAGATGGAAATACTTCACTTGAGAAAAACCCTAGCTCCAATCCAAAGAGATTTCTTGACTTGTATGGACCCTAGTGAGCGTTCATGTTCTTGATTTCATCAACTCTTGATGTTTTACTCTTGATTTCTCTTGGGTTTATGTTAAAATGGTGTGGAGAATATTCTAGAGCTTTCTTGAGGTGTGGAGAAAAGATGAAATGAGAAATGAGGACTTGGGCGTCTCTTTATAAAAATTAAAAATTTGTCCTGACCGTGTTATACAGACACACATACGATCCGTATAACTTATACGGTCCATATGTGTGACCGTATAATGTTTTCAGTGGAAAGCCTTCTCTAGGCAGGTTATACGGTCAGATATACGGTCCGTATAAAGGACCGTACAATCCACAATTTCTCGAAACTCGTCCTCGTCGACTCGTTTTGCCTCCAATTCTTATGGAACCTTCTTAGCACTTGTTTAACACTTCATTAACAATCTAAGGGGTGTTATAACACTTCTTTAAGACATCAATAAGTCAACATTAACTCGGTACTTTGCAAATCCTTTCCGAAACACAATGTACACTTTGCCTTTCTTGACGAACTTTCTTCTCTTGCCTCAAACGTCTTTGGAATCTTAATTAGAACCATTAAATGTTGCTTCTTACTTATAGAAACATCATACATTTCTCACACTACGTTAGTCTATCTACCATACGATGACATGCAATTTTTCAAGGTGTAACATTCTTCCCCTCTTTAAAAACATTCGTCCTCGAATGTTAAGTTCTTGGGAATTCTACAAAAATTTTGCCATAATTTCCCCTGTAATATGACGCTACCATCCTATCACAACAACCCATAATAACAACGCCTCACAGGGCTACAACACAACGGTAAGAAAGTATGGACACACACGACCTAAAAGCATAAAAAAAGAAAGCATACATACCTCATAACGTTGATGTGTCATCTTGGATCTCTGCCGGGGGTGGAAACAAGTGTGGGTACTTGGACTTCATGTTTTCTTCCACTTCTAATTCATTTCTTCTCGGTTATTGCTTCACCACGGGACTTTGTGTTATATCTCGCATTTTTGTACATTGGGACAATCCGGATTAACTATGATAAGTTAGGGACAAGACCATTCCAGGATACGAAGTCGGGACTTTTGACCTTTGATTTTGTTTTGAGATATAATTTGTTCATGAATTTGTTGCTATGGAACATTTAAAAAAATTTGGGACCAAAAGGGGAATATTT
Organism: Lycium ferocissimum; assembly: GCF_029784015.1. Taxonomy (NCBI): domain Eukaryota; kingdom Viridiplantae; phylum Streptophyta; class Magnoliopsida; order Solanales; family Solanaceae; genus Lycium; species Lycium ferocissimum. The sequence continues at coordinate 7,803 of NW_026719570.1, forward strand.
GGAAGTTTGAAATTCATGAAAATTGGCCATGTGGCTTGAATTGGTCCCACACACTTTGTGGACAATTTTAATTGGTCCAACACATGTGTGTGGGCCATGGACACTTGTGCAATTTGTGTGGAAGCTTAAAAGATGACTTCTAAGTCATCTAACCTCATTCTACACTTAGCAAAAAAAAAATAAGAAGTTGAAGAACAACTCCAAGAGACTCTCGGCCAAGAGGGAGAAATTTCAAGTCCAAAATTAGCCATTCCAAAAATATTTCTTTGGTGCAAATCCACTAATTGGAGGTCCCTAAGTAGCGTGGAAGTGTTGTTTGGATCATCAAACCATCCGTTTTGTAGATCGCAAACCCTAGCCTATTTGTGAAGTTGAAGAAAAAAGGTAAGATTTAGTCATGTTTTATGTGTTATGAATGTTGTACGCATGTTGTAGTATGTTAAAATGAAGGAAATTCATGAAATATGGCATGTTGGAGTGGAGGTTGTGTATGTAGTGCATAGCCGTGTAAGTGTGTGTGTGTGTTGTGTTGTGTTGTGTTGAAGCAATGAATTAAAGTCTAGTTAGCATGTTATGATCATTGTAGGGTGAAGAAAAGGATGAGAATCATAAATATGTGCATGTGTAGTGTTGGCCGAATATGGGTCATGTAGTGTGGCAAATGATGAATTAATATCGCTTAGTGTTTTAGTTGTTGTCGTTATGAATTCCATGATGAGAATGAAAGTTTAATGACTCAAGATTGATGTTGTAATTGTATGGGCTGATTTAGAGGTTATTGTGCATTTAATGTAATTTGTGTATTTGTGAGAATGACATTGTTAGAGTGTAGATTGTTGGTGCAAATCATGATTTGGAAGTAAGGAATGGGTTATAGTTGAGGCTCTCGGCTTTGGGGCTGTTTTCGGGTAAATTGGAGCAATTGTTGGATTGTTGGAAATGTTGTATGAATTGTTTAAGATGTCTTTGAATGTTGTGGGCGTGGGCTCGGGTTAGTATTTGAATGTATGAGCGATAATATTGGCTTGAATGTAAGCCGTTGAATTGATTATATTGGAAGTTGTTGAGTGATGAAAAAGAGGGTTATTAATGTTATATTGCCTTCCGGATTGATTATTGATGTTGCTAGGTTGGTTGTTGTTGTTGTTGTTGTTGATTTGGCCGAGTTAAATTCTCGGGGTTGGCCTATTTACAGGGGAAATGCTGCCCAAATTTCTCAGAATTTACTGTTAGTTTGGAATTAAATGCCTAAATGGCTATAGCTAATATTTGATATCCGTTGACGCATTTGTAGACCTTGGGGAGCCCGAGGCGTAGGTTGAGGTTAGCTTGAGTTTGGAGTAGCTTTGGAAGCGTTCGAGGTATGTGAAGCGCAACCCTTCCTTCTTTTGGCATGCCTTAGTCGTAAATAGGCTATGATACGAGCCTCGAGGAAATTCTACTCTCGCGATCCGACCATGTCTGTGATTATTATTTGTTACCTTGGTCTTCGTATGCATGATATGATGAAATATTGGCCCCTATGTCTTTTGTATGACTAAGTTTCAAAGGTTGCATAAAAGTTTGGTTTTTAAAAGAATTTTGTTCCTAAATGATTCCGAAAACTACGAAAGTCCGTAACTTTCACAGACAGAACCGGATCGCTTCGATATGCTAAAAAATGGTTCCATGATGTATGATTACTATGTTTTCCATAGGCGGGCCCGGCTCGGGTCGACACCCGTTCGTGGGTCCCGCGACTCTCCTTTATGTACTTCTGACGACTTTTGGAAAGGACATGATATAACTATTATTCCGATTTCAAGTACGATCAGTTACTTGTCTTTTGAGTTTAAAATAATGATTCGATATCATAAGATGACTTTAACTTTCACAGGCGGGTCCGGATTGGGTTGACGCTCGTCCGTGGGCCCCGCAACTTTCTATGTTTGATTCTAACGACCTATTTTTAAAAGAACTTCATGTGGCTATGATTCCGACCCCCGAGTATGATTACTTATTTGTTTGTCGAGTTTGAAATGAGGATTCCTACGCATATGATTTTGATACGTGACTATGGTTTCTGAAGTTCGGTTCGATATGTTCCCGAGTGATATTCGGAAGAAAATCTGATCTGACTACTGTTTTGGCTTATAAATGATGGTTCGTTTTGATTAACCTACTGAGTCTTTGAAAATGCTTTAAACTGTAATTGGTTACTCATGATTGTGCTCGTCCATTCTGTTGTTACCTTTTTCGCCAAGTCCCGGGCCGGTTATGTTATCGTACGCCCTATTCTGTTGTCACGACCCAACCCCGTAGGCCATGACTAGTGCCCGAGCTGGGCACTCAAACACATTCATTAATCCGATTCACAAACAGATAGCTTACGCGTGTACAAATATCAGACGCTGCCTCAAATGCAAACATATATATATCAGAAGCCGGAAGGGCTATCAAATGGCACGTCGGCCCAAAACATATACAAAAGCAAGCCGACAAGGCTGCTACAACGAATAGGATCACCCAGAACATATAACATACAAACACACCTGTACAAAGATAGGCCCAACCCACATATATGTCTACGTACCCCCAAATGACCAACAATCATATGACGGGACAGGGCCCCGCCGTACCCCTGAACAAGCAAATACATGTGCCACGAACGAATATGTACCAAAAGGCGGGCTCCGGAACAAGGAGCACTCCAAGATCGCTGATGGGAATCCTAAGCCGGCGGATCACCAAAAATCTGTATCTGTACCTCGCGGCACGAAACGCCCCGAAGAAAGGGGGTCAGTACGAAATATGTACTGAGCATGTAAAGCATAGAATACCGTGAACAGAATCGTACTGAAACGAGGAAGGCAGAAAAGTAGCATAATAATCAGAAAATCATAACACTTGCCTTTGAACATAAATCATACGTATCCATTTCATATTCAGCATCATGCGGACCGAGAAACGAGTCGAAAAATCATCTCGTACACATACATAGATATAACGTGCCCGCCCCCTCTAGTGAGGGGCGCGGTAAGTAAAACCATCAGATACATATACATATAACATGCCCCGGCCCTTTAATGAGGGACGCGGTAAGTAGAATAATCATATCATATACATATAACGTGCCCCGGCCCTCTAGTGAGGGACGCGGTGAATGAAGTCATCATATGCCATCCTAGCCACCTCCCCATATCATCATATCATAATCATATCATATAACATGCCCCGGCCCTCTAGTGAGGGGCGCGGTGAATCATACTGTAGAATCGTGCACGAATACATGCCCTGGCCCGGGACGCAGTGAAAGAGATCATAATAGCTCGCACGAGCAGAGTAGTGAGAAACCATACACACAAATCATCATCACAGACTCAACAACATAATCAAACAAAATCTCATTTAAAAGTTAAATAACAGTCAAGTCAAGTTCCTTCCCAAAAATAATTCGAGAACATATCAAGTAGCACTTTAGAAATTGTAAGTACGTGTCAAGATCATATGACATAGCTCTTGAAACAAAAACATAGTCGTCATTACAGACTCATTAGAATAGTCGAAGCGAACTATTATTTCAAAACCAAGACAATAGTCAAATCGGATTTTCTTTCGAATACCACTCGGGAATATATCAACCCGAACTTCAGAAACCATAGTTACATATCGGAATCATAAGTATGCGAATCATTATTTCGGACACAACAGACAAATATGTAATCATATTCGGGGGTCGGAACGGTAGTCAAATTGAATTCTTTCAAAAGCCATTGGAATTATACAGAATAAAATGGCGGGACCCACGGGCGAGCGTCAACCCCAATTCGGGCCCGCCTACGAAAATCATAGTCATCATATATTATCAAATCATTATTACAAACTCAAAGCTAAATAAACTGATCGTACTTGAAATCGGGATCATAATCGTATCATATTCTTCCAAAAGTCGTCAGAAGTACATAAAGAAAAGTCGCGGGACCCACGGACGGGTGTCGACCCGAGCCGGGGCCGCCTATGGAAAACATAGTCACCATACATCATGGAATCATTCTTGAGTATATCGAAGCGATCCGGTTTTGTCTGTGAAAGTTACGGACTTTCGTAGTTTTCGGAATCATTTAGGAACAAAACTCTTTTAAAAACCAAACTTTTTATGCAACTTTTGAAACTTAGTCATACAAAAGACATAGGGGCTAATATTTCATCCTATCATGCATACGAAGACCAAGAAACAATTAATAATCACAGACATGGTCGGATCGCGAGAGTAGAATTTCCTCGAGGCTCGTATCATAGCCTATTTACGACTAAGGCATGCCAAAAGAAGGAAGGGTTGCGCTTTACATACCTCGATCGCTCTCAACGCTAATCCAAACTCAAGCTAACTCCAACCTACGTCTCGGGCTGCCCAAGGTCTACAAACAATTCATAATATGCCAAACATTAGCTATAAACATTTGGGCATTTAATTCCAAATTAGCCCTTAATTCTACAGAAATTTGGGCAGCATTTCCCCTGTAAATAGACCAACCCCGAGAATTTAACTCGGCCAAATCAACAACAACAACACCAACAACAAACCTAGCAACATCAATAACCAATCCGAAAGACAATATAGCATTAATAACTCTCTTTTATATCATTCGACAACATTCAATACTTTCTATTCAACGGCTTACATTCAAGCCAACATCAACGCTTATACATTCAAATACTAACCCGAACCCATACCAACAATATTCAAAGACATTTTAAGCAATTCATACAACATTTCAAACATCCCAAATAATACTCCAACTCACCCGAAAATAGCCCCCAACCCGAGAACACATCCATAACACATCCCTCACTTCCAAATCATGATTTGCACCAACAATCCACATTCTAACAATGTCATTCTCTTAAATATAAAAATTACATTAAATACACAATAATCTCCAATTCAGCCCACAACACTTATGATATCAATTTGAGTCATTAAACTACTATCGTCAACATAAAATTCATAACGACAACAACCAAAATAATAACGACGATTTGTTCATTCCCAACTACACCAAAGGAGGACCATTCGGCCAACACCACACACATATACAAAGATGATTTTCATTCTTTCTTCACACTACAACAATCAAAACATGCTAACTAGCATTAATTCATTACTTCCAACACAATATACACATACTCGGCCAAACACCACCTACACAACTTCAACTTCAACTTGATTTCTATCATGAATTTCTTCCATTTTAGCATACTACAACATGCATACAACCTTCATAACACATAAAACATGATTAAATCTTACCTTTCTTCTTCAACTTCACCAATAGGCTAGGGTTTGCGATCTACACAACGGATGGTTTGATGACCCAAACAACACTTCCACGTTACTTAGGGACCTCCAATTAGTGGATTTGCATCAAAGAAATAATTTTGTGATGGCTCAAATTGATCTTCACTTTTTTTTTCTTGGCCGTGAGTTGGCTATGGTTGTTCTTCAACTTTTTTTTTTTTTTTGGCTAAGTGTAAATGAGGAAAGATGACTTAGAAGTCATCTTTTAAGTTCCCACATGATTCACACAAGTGTCCATGGCCCACACACATGTGTTGGACCAATTAAAATTGTCCACAAAGTGTGTGGGACCATTTCCAAGCCACATGGCCAACATGACAATTTTTCATGATTTTCAACTTCCATAAATTCCAATTTTGGTCCCAAATTTTTCTAATTGTTCCATACCAACAAATTCATGAACAACTTATGTCTCAAAATAAAATCGAAGGCCAAGAGTCCCGACTTTGTGTCCCGGAATGGTTTCGTCCCTAACTTATCATAGTTAACCGGATTGTCCCAACGTACAAAAATGCAGGTTATAACAGCTGTATTTTAAAATATGACGTGTATTCCGAAATATGATGTGATACGAAGTCTGATATGATATATGATAATAGGATGATATGATGATTCTATACACCGAGTCCCTCACTAGAGGGCCGGGACACGCTATGTATATGATGATATGATGATGACATGATTCTATACACCGAGTCCCTCACTAGAGGGCCGGGACACGCTATATACCGAGTCTCTCACTAGAGGGTCGGACACGCTTATACACCGAGTCCCTCACTGTGTAGGCCGGACACACTATATGTATGTATATATGGGATGATGATATGATCTTACTTACCGAGTCTCTCGTTAGAAGGCCGGGACACGCTATATGTATACGCATGTGCGGAATGATTGTCTGACTGGGATATGATATGGACATGTATGATTTATGTTTCGGAGGTAAGTTTTGTGGTTTCTGGGTACTGTATTCATGTTTTCTACTCCTTATTTAAGTGCGATTCTGCCTACTGTATTTCATGCTTTACATGCTCAGTACATATTCCGTACTGACCCCCTTTCTCCGGGGGCTGCGTTTCATGCCCGCAGGTACAGATTTTGGTGATCCGCCGGCTTAGGATTCCCATCAGCGGTCTTGGAGTGCTCCTTGTTCCGGAGCCCACCTTTTGGTACATATTCGTTCGTGGCATATGTATTTGTTTGTTTCGGGGTACGGCGGGGCCCTGTCCCGTCATATGATTCTGTTGGTCTGTTTAGAGGTCTGTAGACATATATGTGGGTTGTGCCTACTTCTGTACAGGTGTGTTTGTATATGTTATGTTCTGGGCGATCCCATTCGCCGTGGCAGCCTTGTCGGCTTGCATTTGTATGTGTTTTGGGCCGTTGCGCCATCTGTTAGCCTTGTCGGCTTCTGATATATATATGGTTGTGTATGAGATGTGTCTGAGACAGTTTGATATAATCTGAGACAGCGTTTGATACTTGTATACGTATAAGCCATCCGTATGTGATTCTGTTTGATAAGTGTGTTCGGGTGCCTGCCGGCACTAGTCACGGCTCACGGGTCGGGTCGTGACGTAAGTGGTATCGAGCGGTTCGTCCTCGGAATGTCTACGTACCGTGTCTAGTAGAGTCTTGTTTATCGGTGTTGTGTGCACCACATTTATAAACAGTGAGGCTGTCACGTGACATTTAGATGTCATCTTTCTTTCCGATCTTAGATCGTGCGACAGCTATGTTATCGTGATGACTCGCCCAACGAATTGCTATGTTTTCAGCGATGCCTCCGAGGAAGGCGACAGCTGCCCAGAAGGGCAAGCTCCACGCCGGGCAGAGACCACCATGCCTCGGATGACTACTAGGGCTCGTGCCCCATCGAGCCGGGGATATCGTGCCTCCGCCGCCAGTTCTCGCCACGCCGGCCGCGTCGGAGGGACCGGGAGCACCGCCGCCGCACCGCAGGGCGGCCCACCGCCGCCCCCCGCATCCGAAGACCCCGGCCCCTCCGCCCCCGGCCCGGGCGGAGGATCGGCCACGAGCGACGCGGTCCGCCCATTGGACCAGATTGACGGCGGGGCGGTGTTGCTGGTACGGGGAGAGTGAGAGCGGGGCAGTGCATGATAGTCGAGGGGCCGTGATTTTCTACTTTGTGGCCCACCGCAGTTTTTCGGTCAAAGCCCGCAGGACCCTCAGAGTTCATCCGGCAGATGCGCCGCACACCGCGATTGATTAGTGCTTCCCGAGACAGGGGTAGTCGGCCGAGATGGCATCCGATCGGTTACGTGATGTAGCGGCTAATTGGTACGAGTCTCGGATGTTGTTCAGAGGGAGGGTGCCCCTCCGTCCGTACGGGGCGAGCTTGCTGTGGCCGCCCAAGAGGGCCGCATCCGCGGATATTCGGGGAGTCTCGAGGCAGGCGCCTCGGCTCAGCAGCACAGAGCGCCCCTCCCCGGGCCAAAGCACGTAGCACACCCTCACAGCGCCCTACCGAGACCGTATGGTGCGGTATTCGGCTTGAGCGTGCGAGGCCATTTATGCCCCAGTGTCCTCAGTGCGGCAAGCGCCATCCGGGGGAATGCCGCTACGCTACGGGTGCTTGTTTTGCTTGCGGCCGTCAAGGCCATATCATGAGGGAGT
>NW_026719571.1:0-11142 GCF_029784015.1 Lycium ferocissimum
CTATGATATCATGTCCAAGTTAGAGACTTTGCGAGACGAGTCGTGGGTTTCGAGAGTCGGTTTGTACTACGATACAAGTCTGTATAGTTACATATTTTATTTGATTCTAAAGCGAAAGGTTTATTTCAGTGACCTTATTATGTATACTTGACGTAGAGTTTTCAAAAAAAATTTAGTACGTAGGAAGAGACAGTGGGTTCGCTCGGCTCCGGTTACGGGGTCGGGTGCCCATCACACCCTAGTGAGATCGGGGTGTGACATAAGTAAGGGTCGGGTGCCCATCATGCCCTATCGGAAATTAGGGTGTGACACCCTTAAATATGTATAAGAATTAAATTAAGAAACCTTGAGGTCATTCTCCTAGAAACTATGAATCCGCTTCTAGAACTACTTTAATAGTAGGCCCCACAAATCAAAAAACCTTGAATCGGAAATCAATGTCATTCATGTAGTACTAGATGTAAAATCATTGAGCAAAAGTAATTAAGAGTCTAGTTAGCTCACCATCTGATCTATGTTTTCGAAGGTGTCCACGGCTTCATCGTAAAAGCTTGGTTGTGTAGTCGTGGAGAACGACGCGAATGGGTCAAAATTAAGAGATCTTGGGAGGTTTTTCTTAAACTGCATGTCTTACCAAGAAATGTCCTGTCACCAGCTTTGCCCTTATCATGATATAAGATCATCAATACTGCTTGTTGGTGAAATGTTTTCCAACGGTTTTGGAAATCCAGGTGGAGGTGGTATTTCATTTTTCTCTGACAACATTCTTACTTCCTTCTGCCTAAAATATGGCTTCTTTTTTGATAGATAATGTGGGGATTCAATACACAATAAATGACAGAGAATGAGTGATACCTCTAAAGCAAATGAAAGAAGGAAATAAAGATAGTATGATCTAAAATTAGAGATTTTCATAATATAATCAAATTGCGTCTTGAATCTCGTAATCTTTGCCATGTAATTTATAAGGTAAGCATATAAAATGAAAAAAAAATATTGTAATGAAAATTTTACTAAAAATTGAACATGACATTCTTTACAAAGAACATAAAAAGAAAATAAGACACCAAAAATAAAAGGAACTAATCACGATAATGTTGATGATAACAATGTCTATGCCTCAATACCTAATAAATTTGAATTGATTACACGAATCCTCACTTATTACATTTCTTTATTTGCACAATGGACGACATGAGCTAATATTTTCAACTAGTTTCTCAGCACGTGCTTGTACGTGTATGTCGATCGAGTAGTTCTTGGTTAGTTTAAACTGGGATTGTTATCAACCAAAAAACCCTTAAATATTTATAAGAATTAAATTAAGAACCTTGAGATCGTTGTTCTAGAACTTATGTATCCGCCACTAGAACTACTTTAATAGTAATCCCCACAAATCAAGAAGCCTTGAACAAAAAGGAATGTCACTCATGTAGTATTAGATATAAATCATCGAGCAAAAGTAACTAAGATGATAGCTATCTCACCATCTAATCTCTGTTTTTTATGGCGGTCGAGGCTTCATCGTAAACCTGGTCGTATGGCCGTGGAGAACGATACGAATGGGTGAAAGCAAAGAGATCTATGGGAGCCCTTTCTCTGAAACTGTACCTCTTATCGGGAGAAGTCATGTCACCAGCTTTTCCCTGATCATCGTCATGCATGATTATAGGATATCAATACTGCCTGTAGGTGAAATGTTGGCAAAAGGTCTTGGAAATCCAGGTGGAGGTGGTAGTGCATTTTTCTCTGAGACATACTTACTTCCTTCAACTTACAAAAATGGCTTCTTTCTAGATGGAAAAAGTGGGTATTCAAGACACAAAAAATGGCTGAGAATGAGTGATAGCTCTAAAGCAAAGGAAAGAGAAAATTATGATCTAAAATTAGAGATTTTCATAATATATTCAAATTGCGTCTCAAACAACTTACTATATTGCATTGAAAATTTTCCTAAATATCGAAGATGACTTTCTATACAAACAACTTAAAAGCAAAATAAGACACCTAAATTAAAATGAACTAATCACGATGACGTTGATGATAAAAAAGTGTATGCCTCAATTCCAAACAAATTGAAATTGATTACATGAATCCTTACTTATCACATTTCTTCATTTACACAAGGGACGACATGAGCAAGTATTTTCAATTAGTTTCTCGGCACGTGTATGTCGATCGAGTAGCATATGGTTAGTTTATCCCGAGATTGTTATCTTTATTACTCCAACCCAAAAAACCCTTAAATATTTATAAGAATTAAATTAACAAACCTTGAGGTTGTTGTAACTACCCTTCTGGTCTTTATTTGACTTCTTGCAGCACGTGTCAAAAAACCAAGTTAATTAGTTGTACGATTAGTCCACGGGGAAGTGTACCCTAATTTTTTTAATTACAGCCGAGTCGGTAAGAGCTAAAATATGTGGGGTCTCGGGTAGAGCGGCTTCGCCGCAGCAGATAGTCCTGCGCCGCAGCGGTGCCGCTACCGCAGACCTTAGACCGCTACAGCAGTCAACGCGAACCAGACCCAGTATTAAAAACCTTATTTCGGGATTTGACCTCTCTTTTCCACAAAACCTTCTTCCAGGCCGTTACTTGGGATATTTTCAGAGGAAAACACTTGAAGACTTAAAAAAGGTAACCCTCCAAACCCCATGTATGCCCTCTTCCTTAAGTATGATTCTTTCTTTATTAGACCTTGTCTCGTGGGGTTAATAAAAATGGAGTCTTTATAATTTTTTCCACCCTAGGAAGGTGCGATGGGTATTCATGACCAGAATTTTTGTATTTTTGAAAACATCATAGAGATTCTTGTTCTAAGATGATAAACTAAACCTTGAATAATGATTCTTTCGATATGTAGAGAATGGGTTAAGACCTGACTTCTTGAATTGGGAACTCAATGGGAGGTTATATTGCATGACTTGTAAGGATTAGTTAATTAAATAACTTAGACTACCGCGTATGCATTAATTTGACTCTTGCTCTCGAAGTCGTATATCCCTAGACTTTTTTGTCATGGCTTCCGGTTTGGAAACGGATGGGTGAAGATTCCATGGACGTTCATGACAGCTATTCGGCATCGAGGTTTATTACGGTTTACTTGAGTTAGACTTTTATTAGTGAGCCGTAAATATGTTATAGAATTGACGGGAGAAAGCATGATTAGGTCTTCGGACATGGAGTCTTGTTTGGGTTAGTATGAATGATGCTTTTATGGGCTAGTCGCCGTTAAATGAGAAGTTCAACCAAGGTGTGTAGTCATTATGTTTGAGGAAAAAGGAGTGGTGTGTATATATTTGTTATACCTTGCATTTTGTATATTTGAATATTCCGGGTCAATTGCGGAAAGTTAACGACAGGGCTATTTTCCAACCTTGATTTAAGGTACAAGTCGTTTATGATTTTATTGGATAGAGATATTAAAGAAAATGTGGGGTTAAAAATTAATTTTGGAAAGTTAAAAGTTCATGAAATTAAAGGCTAAGGTGGAGTGGGCCATAGGGCCACATGTGGTTATCATTTATGGAAATATAAGATGACCATTAAATCATCTTTATTATTTTTTGCACTTAAGGAAATTTCTAGAGAATTAGAGAGAATTGGAAAAAAAAAAAAAAAAGAGGGGGGCATGGCCGGCCATGTGACCGGCCATGTGCTATATATATATATATATATGTGTGTGTGTGTACAAGTGATGAGCATGCAAGACATATTTTTCATCCATAAGCTTTAGAAAATTCAAGAGAAAAGAAAAGAAAGGAGAGAAGGGAGGCTCGGCCAAGGGTTGGCCGAAAATGGTTCCTCCCAAGTTTGATTGGGAAAAATTATTCTCTCCTTGTATCTCTACTAATTGGAAGGCTCTCTATCATATGGAGTAGCTGTTGGAAGAAGAAAACCATTTGTTTTGCAAAGAGCAACCTAGCCGAGAATGAAGAAAGCAAGTGGAAGGAGGTAAGATTCTATCCTCTTTTGCATGGTTTGTAGATGGTTTGGACGTGTTGTTGTATGAAGAAATGAATGAAATTCATTGAATTATGATGTTGATGATGAACCCGTGACTGGGCTGTTTTGGAGACAAGGAACGGATGAAATTTTATTTAGTGTTCTAGTGATGTCATTGAGGATATTATGATGTAAAATGAAGGTTTGATGACTCAAATGGAAGTCGTAATTATGTGGGTGTCACGACCCAACCACGTAGGCCGTGACTAGTGCCCGAGCTGGACACTCGTATACACCTGATACCTACAGTCATACACTACTAGCATGAACGAGCGCGATATAAGTATAAGGGCAAAACATATGCAAGTCGAAGCTACCTATCTCTGAAGAGTTATAACCTTTAACAGATTCATATTGCGCAAAAGCGGCAAAGGTGTCATATATACATATATAGGGAACGTCCCAACAAAACACAAGCGAGAAGGCTACCTTCACACATTTGCCATGATAAACATATATAGCTACGCAAGCGAAACAAAGGCGTACTACAAATGGGTACGCCCCAAACACAAGTCATAACCATATATAAAAACAACAACCACACACGGAACCCACACTTGTGACCACGGACCTCTAAGAGTGACAACGACATCATATGACGGGACGGGGCCCGTCGTACCACGAACGATAACATATGTACATATCAAAAGGTTATACCACGAAACTATGCTCGGAATAAAGGAGCACTGCGAAATCATTTGGGTAGATATTCTAGGTGGCGGATCTCGAAGCGTGTGTACGTGTACCGCGGGCATGAAACGCGAGGCCCGAAGAAAGGGGGTCGATGCGAAATATGTCGAGTAGGTAAAGCATGAAACATAGTAAATAGAATCATATTTTAGACAAGGTGAACGAGTTCAATGCGAAAACGGAGTTTCATAAAACTTGCCTTTGAACATATTTCATCGTATCGTTCTCATATCAATGTCACTATAGTATTTCATAATCAAACTCGCATAATCATACGTATATAACATATATAACGTGTCCCGGCCCTCTAGTGAGGAACTCGGTAATTATAATCATAACATCATAAACATAAGCATATACGTGTCCGGCCCTTCGGTAAGGGACTCGGTAATAAGGAATATATGCCTACGGCCTCCGTCTCCAAATCATCATATCATTATATCATCATCATCATCATATATATATATATATATATAACGTGTCCGGCCCTACGGTGAGGGACTCGGTGAATAGTATAATAGATCGGCGCACGAGAACGTACACGGCCGGGACTCGGTGAAGGATATAGCGGTAGCACGAGCGAGTAATAAGCAACCACATATATATATAAAACATTTTGAGACTCAATGAATAGTAAACCAAATCGGTTCTCGGACATTAGCATGTTACATTTTATAAAAATCAAGCATACTTATGCAATTCCTTTTAAGAATAAGAACTCCTATACATCGCATACTAGTCCATCATGTAATAAATAACGAGATCATAATTTCACTATACCAACATTTTCAACATTACGGACGAATAACAATCACGTGTCATACTAGAAGTTAGAGAGTGGAGTCACCCCGAGGCTCAGATTATATCTTACTTACGTCTAGGACATGCCAAAAAGAAGGAAGGAATAGGCTTTGCGTACCTTTAGCGTTTAATCGTATAATAACTTGTACTTGCTGCCCAACAACACTTATCCTATATCAAGATATCAAGAGCTACGGTTAGTCTACAAAGGATTTTAATACGCAACTAACGCTCGCAATCCCTTTCAAACATTTAGATGACGTTTCGTTCGCATTCAAACCAACTAGTGCTACAAGCTAACATTGCTAATCATTCTTTTCTTATATCATTCCAAACTTGTTTAACATGACTTAGGGAACTTTGGACAACTTGTACATCATTCAATTCAGTCCCGACTCACGACTAAAACAGCCCGTACAACAATACCATTTCACTTTTACTACATGTTCATAACAACGTTCAATCATTCAACAACACATTACTTCACTTCTAATCTTAAAACAGTCCACGATTTTGGACAGCTTGCACACCTCAACATGATTTGTTTCATTAACACCTTAATTCACCTATTCAACATACATACAATGTACCACAATGTACCTGACAACGACGATCAAAACTTGGCACAAAAACAGTCCATAAACTCCCCTAAACGGTCCCTTGCACGGCTTCAATGCCATTCCTACACTTCATGATTTTCACTCATTTATTCATACTACAACACTTTCAATCCACTTCCAATACATGTATAAGAAGACTAAACATGATTCCATGAAAGTCTACAACACACGGCTCTATTCAAACTTTAAGAAAACGACCCCGATTCTAACATGCACATCATAACAACTTCTAAAATCTTTGTTCAATTACATATGTTGACATACATTTATTTACCAACAATGCATGCAAAATGGAACCAACCATGGCTTTACTAAGCTCACGGCTCAACCTCAAGTTCAACCATAACAACAATCCAACAACAACATTCACGAATTATACATTCAAATCTTCATACAACACAAGAACAATGACCATTCTTACCTTGCAACTTGCCCTTCAAACTTGGCCGAATCTTGACTCTATGGAATGCTACACCTCCTTGTCTCTTCCCAACAACTACTACACGTCCTTATACACTTGATGAGGAGTTGATTTACTTGGAAAATTGATTTTTTTGGATCAAATGGAGGAGGGTGTTCTCGGCGACGACTTGTGGCGAAACCTCTCTCTCTGTCACTATGCTTTTCCACTTTGTAATGTTGAAATGGAATCCTATTTGAATTATGAATCAGCATTTTTCTTTATAAATGCAGTCCACAAAGTGGACATGTGTCCCAAGTTTTTAGCCAATAAAAGTTGGCCAAATCACAAGTGGGACCCACACGGCCACTTAGGCTCACTAATGAAGTAATTAAGTTCTTAATCTCTCTTATTCATCCAATCTTGGTCAATTAATCCTTATTCTCCAATAATGTTCTTATACCAAACTAAATTCATAGGCAACTTGTGCATAGAAACGAAATCGGAAGACGAAAACCCTTACCGGAAACCCTAAAATAGCTTTGTCTTTAACTTGTCGCACTTAGCTTTACAATGTCCCAATGTAAGGATACGGGACATAACATTTCTTCCCCCCTTTAGGACATTCGTCCTCGAATGTTGATTTAACCAACAAGGTCTTATAAGAATCGGGGACGAGGGTTCTCTTATCAATAGCACATAGATTGGTCAAACCATTTACATATTTAGCAAGGAGTTTTAGATTACTGAGACGTAGTAAACAATTGGGGATATTTCTTCTTCGTCTCTTCTTCGACTTCCCGAGGTCATCTCTTCCCTATTATTGTTCCGCCATAATACCTTAACCGAAGCCACATTTTTTGGTTCGCAACCTCACCGTCGGTCAAGTATAGCTATATTTGCTCCTCGTAGGATAACTTCTCTGTTACTTGGACATCATCTGTAGAAAACACCCTAGACGGATCGCCTATACACTTTCGAAGCATGGACACATGGAATACCTGTCACGACCCAACCCCGTAGGCCGCGACTAGCGCCCGACCTGGGCACCCGTACGTACCAAAGCCCCAAAGATAGTAACTCGAATATTTAATAAAATTTGGGCGAGTTTCCTTTGTTTTCTTACTAGCCAAAATTAACTTGCTCGCGAGAAAATACCAACAAAGGCCACGCGGGCCAATATAACCATATATACATATACGGGCGGACGGGCTGCGGGTGACGAACCGCCCGGAACATATCACATATATATACACGTACGGACATAGCCATAACCCGCGTACATATCCACGGCCTCTAAACGAGAATAACGAAAACATATGACGGGACGGGGCCCGTCGTACCCCGAATAATAATGTACATATACATCGGAAGAAAATATATACCAAAATATCGAAACTCGGGAAGAAGGAGCGATCTGACCCGAATAGGTGTCCTAAGCGGGTGGATCACCAGGCGAGCGTACGTCACACGGGCATGACGCGGAACCCCGAAGAACGGGGGGTCGATGCGGAATATGCGAGTATGTAAAGCGAATACGAGAATCATAAGTGGGAACGAAGATATTTAAATCAAGTACAATATGCAAATGTTAAAATACTTATGTAAAAAAACATAAATCATGCATAGGCTCTTAGAACGATGGTCGCCCGCAAACAATGGCGCCATACCACATCATACTCCGGAAGGTTTCGGATCTCCGGCACCCGACGGATCATATCATATCACAAAGCGTACCCCCCGTACGCCAAATATACACGGTACCGGCCGAAGGGGGACACGACGTGCGGAACACATCATACTCGAGATATATATCATGGCGCGCCGAACATAGCGGGCGGCCGGGATCCGGCGGACGAGGTGATAACAATGAGCACGAGCGGAGTCGTGAGCATACATGTGCATAAAATCATATTCATAAATCATAAAGTGAGTAAGAAGTCCACATGCCAAAGTTTAAACGAAAATAGTATTAACCTTTTCCTGAAAATCATTACGGAAGCATAAAAAGGCCGCGGGCCCCACGGACGGGTGCGACCCCCATCGAACCCGACTATGGTAGTTGGGAAAGATAGGTCTTATGAACATACATATTATGTTTGGGGGCGTTCGAGCTCGTATGCAAAAGTTACGGACGTTTGAAGTTCGGGACCTCTTTGTAGTCAAAATTCTTTTTAAGTCTTTTGAAACTCATTTATTTGAAAACTTAAGAACATTATATTGAACACAATAATGAATCAACCTTTAGGATCGATCAAGTACGTATCTAAGCTCGGATTTAAGAAACGAACAACCCGAGATGCGGGTCATAGCCTATTAGCGCTAGGACATGCCAAATGAAAGAAAGCGACGCCTTACATACCTTATCCGCTCGCGAGGCTAAATCAAGCCTCAAGTCTCAAACGCTCCAAAATCTACATAACACCCATTATGCTAACATTAGCCACAAACTTTTAGGCATTCAATATTCAAGCGAACATTAAATTCTAACGAAATTTCGGCAAACATTTCCACGTACATTCACCAACCCCAGATTTACACTCGGCTAAATTCAACAACAACCAAACCAACAACCAAAATACAACATCAATAATCGATTCGCAATACATTCTAACATTAATATCCAATTTTCAACACATTCCAACATTAAATGCATTTTGCTACATACTTAGAAATATTCCAATATATTCAACTATACTCATATAATCAACTTAACATTAAGGCTCATACGTTCCATTACTAATCCGAACCCATTTAAATCATATTCAAGAACACTTTAAGCAATTCACACAATTTTCCAAATAACCCAAACATTGTCCCATCTTACCAAAAAATCGGCCCAAACCGAGAACAACATAGCTTGCCTTCCTTTCTTCCAAATTCATAAATTATACTACTAAACCATGCATAAACAATGTCATTCACTTAATTACAAAATTTATATTACAAGCCTAATGGCTCCCAAAACAGCCCGCATTCTTCACAACATCAACGTGGATCATTTAAAGGTTCATTAACGATACAAAACTCACAACGACAACAACTAGAACCTTAAGTAACATTTGTCCATTCTTGGCATAACCATGGCCTATATTCGGCCACCCTTTCAACTCATACACACACATACGATTTACACTCATTCGGCACATTACAACGACAAGGAAACATACTACCTATAATTCAAGCTACTAATCCAACAACATATGGAGCATGCACGGCCACAAGCCAAGCATGCCCCATATCACGGTTCCACTTCCACTCCTAGGTTTTCATGAATTCCATGCATGTTTGCATACTACAACACGTCCACACCATTCACAACACACAAAGAGGATTAGTTCTTACCTTTTCTTCTTACTTCACACGTCCACTAAGGTGATGAACAAGGGAAACGAATAACTTATTGATCCGAATAACACCTCCACGTTAACAAGCGCCCTTGACTTAGTTGTTTTGATAGAAGAACCAATTTTTTTGATGGTAATTTCTTGATCTTAGTTTTCCACTCCCATAGTAGTATCTCCTTCTTCTTTGTCTCCTTCTTATTTTCTTGATTTTTCTAGAAATAGGATAAGGAGAAAGATGAATTAGTCATCTTTTAAAATCTCATTTAAAATAATTTCATGTGGCCAAGGCCCCGACTATGGTGGCCGGCCACTTAGCCCCACTAAATTTCCATAATTTGCAAATTTCTTTAATTCATTTTTGGCCCCAATTATTTCCTTAATGATTCCATGCCAACAAAGTCATATACCACTTATTTAAAACAAAGTCGTGATTAAAGAAAATCCCGACTTCTTGTCTCGGAATAGCCTTGTTCCTTAACTTGTCATATTAACTCAAATTATCCCGTTGTCAAAAATACGGGATATAACGATACCGGATGTCTTTGCTCCCAAATTGGTGGTAGATCTAACTCGTAGGCAACTTGGCCTACCTTTCGCATAACCGATAAGGTCCAATGTACCTCGGACTCAACTTCCCTTTCTTGCCAAATCTCATAACACCCTTCATGGGTGACACCCCAAGAATACCCAATCGCCAACCTGGAACTCTAGGTGTCGACGTCGATTATCTGCATACGATTTCTGTCGACTCTGGGCTGCCAGTAGTCTCTCCTGAATAAGTTTCACCTTATCGACAGCCTGCTGAATCATATCTGGGCCTATCAACTTAGTCTCGCCCACGTCAAACCAGCCTATAGGTGATCCGCACTTCTTGGTATGGAGCCTCATACGGTGCCATGCGGATACTAGAATGGTGGGCGTTATTATATGCAAACTCGATAAGCGCCAAGTGATCATCCCAACTACCCTTGAAATCAATGACACGGCCCGTAACATATCTTGTAGTGTGGATAGTACGCTCGGCTTTGTCCGTCGGCCCGAGGATGGAATGCGTGAGACTCGCGGTCCCCAGTCCCTCTGGAAGGATCTCCGAGAAGTTGGGCGTAAAGCTGGGCTCCCCTGTCGGAGATAATAGGCAGCAGGAACCCCGTACGGTCTCGCTATTTCCTTGATATACAATCGGCATAATCTTCGATAGAATATGTAGTCCGCGGGAAATAGCGGTTTCGTCCCTATCCGATGACCCGACGGTCATACTTCTTTGGAGTGCGAGGTGAAC
>NW_026719572.1:0-10681 GCF_029784015.1 Lycium ferocissimum
TCTTTTTCTCTTGTTTGTTCTTGTTTTCTCTTGAAGTTTCTTAGGAGCTTATCCCCTTAATATAATTAGTCACATGACTAATTAATGGACTTGGGCCAAAGGCCACCTTGGCAGTTGGGCCTCCCTTGATTGGGCCTTATTTTCCATTTTTTTTAGCCCAATTCATTATAATTCTTGTTTTGTAATTCTCGAAATAAATTTTCGAGATTCCAATTGCCCTTAGGCTTCTCCAACGTTTACGCATCAATGATCCCATGAGTAACAACACACACCAATTGGAGTCAAAGTATGACCTTATTCTTTCAAATCGTAACTATTTCGCATTTTCCGAATATGCTAAAACACGGGATATAACATCCTCAAAAAAAAAAAATTGAATTGACAGTCATGTTGTTGCTACATAATTTAAACTCAAGTTGATAGTGTTGTATCCCGTATTTTTGAACGTCGGATTATTTGTAAGCTGAGGTGGGGCCCACACATCGAGATTTTTTTGGAACATCTGAAAATTCATATGAATCACATATGTGAAGTTAAACACAACTCACGAAGGACCCTTGGGCAAATCAAAGTAGAAGCCCTCCAAACGAATATTTTTAAGAAAATGTTTTCGGGTGACCTGACTTCGAGGGGCAAAAATGGTATTATAAGTTTGGAATTTGGAAACTTATCAAGAAATATAAGTTGTAGATAATTGAATTAGCTTTCCAACCATAGGTCGTGGGATCTAAGGTGATGTCTGGACAAGGAGATATGAACGTTTTAAGTCCGAAAGGTCAGTGGGCTAGGCCCAACTCGGGCCCAACAGGGTTAGGCCCATGACCCATGTTATATAAGTGATATTTTAGCACTTCCCTCCTCATTTTCAGACCTGGAACAACCAGAAAATTCTGGAGATAGAGAGAAAAAAAGCCTTGGAGAAGAAAAATCAATTTTGACCAAAATTCGAGCCCCGAATCCCGAAGCCCATGAAGGGAAAAGTGTTGTACGCTGCGTTGTCTTCAATTTGAGTTAAAAATCAACCAAGGAGGAGGGTGATAACGTGGTGGCTGAATTCTTAAGGTATGGATAAGGCTCCTTTTCATTGCTAACAAGTTTATTTAAAGTTTTAACGGATTAGAACGGGAAAAATAGCGATATAAATTCGTCCGTTGGTATTGTGATGTAAAGGAAAGAAGAATGGTTAAGTTGGCATGAGAATCTATTGTTAAGTTGTTGTAGGAAATTATATGATTTTATTCTAGTTTTATGTAATTATGAAAATGAATTGCTAAGGTGCAAATTATGGTTGTCGCTAATGAATTTGGGAGATGAAAACGTGTTATGAATATTTATGTCAAAGAATGGAGGTTTCGGATGAATTATGGCTTTGGTGGAATTTTTGTATATTTAGCAAATAATTTGTAAGAGGACATGAAATACTTCCGAATTGTGTTGGAATGATCTTGATTAGCAAAAGAATATGAAAACATTGATATTGGTTTGGAAATGCGAAGTTAGATTGGAAGTTGATATGTTATATAGAAAAGAGGACAATATATGTTAGAATGCGTTTCAATTCGATCGCCGATGTCATTGGTATTGTTGTTGGTTGGGTTGTTGATATTTGGAGCCGAGTTAAGTCTCGGGGATGTTATATGTATAGGGGAAATCTTGCCGAAATTTTGGCAGAATATAAGTGAATTTATTTGAAAGGTTAAGGCAAGAATTGGTTAAGATTGAATCCTTAAGGCCTTATGATTAATATTTGGTAAATGTGACCAATTGTAGATTTTGGCGAACTTGGAACTTGAATTTGGAGAAGCGTAAGCGGCGGAAAAGGTATGTAAGGCTTACCCCTTTCTTTTTTTGGCATGTCTTAGTTGTAATAGGTTTGAATACGAGCCTCGGGGACGATTCTACTCTTAGAAATCCGAGCCTATGTTTGACCCTTTTTCATTCAGTATAATTGAATTAGGTATATTATGTTTAGTTAAGAAAAGTGAGTTTGAACATATGTAACTTCCACCAATGGAATTGGATTGCCTTGAAACTTTCGTAGATGACATTATAAGGCCAAATGTTCATAATTTACGTAAGCCACCTCGACTTAACCCAAGGTGGGCCCACAGTTCCCGATACCTATTTGTATTGTTCTATTTGTTCTATTACCGTACGATAATTAAGGAAATCTTTGGCTATTGTTCCGAATTTGATATAAGTATCTGGTAACTTAGATATAAGCGCGCGGTTTTACTATTCTGATATAAACGCTTCGGTACGAATGATCCGATTTGAATATTTTGATATAAGCATTCCGATGTAAATATTCCTATATAAGTATTCTGATATAAGCATTCTATTCTGATATATATATATGTTCTGACATAAGTATTCCGGTATAAGTATTCGGCTACGAGTATCTGGATAATTGTGTTTCTTGACCGAAATATTCTGATATGAGTATTCCCTGTAAGCCTTAATGTTCTTCATGTACGATCTCGGATCACTTAAGGAGTCCGAAGAGGTTTCTGTATTTTAAAATGCTCATAACTTTCCGATACTAACTCGAAAGAACCCGAAACTTGTTCTGAACCCTCGATGTCGGTCGGTATACCTATCCATTGAGTACGGATTTATGTGCATATGGTTTCTCACTACTCTGCTCGTGCAAGGCTCAATATATCTGTTCTTTGCGTCCCGGCCAGGATATGTTATCGTGCGCATGCCTGCGGTATGCATTCCGCGTCCCCTCGGAGGGCCGGGATCGATATCGGTATATGTATATGATAATATATGGTATTTATGCATAATTTGCGATACGAAGGTATGGCATTTTGATATTCACCGAGATAAGCTATGCATTTTACACGTTATCGATTACGATCATGATTACGTATGTCTTACCACGCATTTCGACTTCGATGAGGCTGTCTGCTACTATGCCTATGTATTTTCGGTTCATGACCACGAATATGTATTCTCTATTGTGGCACTGTAATTTATGTATCGCATATCATCTCGTGTACGTCGACTACGATTATGAATCCGTCCGGTACATACGGTACATCGACTACGATTACGGATTCTCGATATAACTCGTACGATTCGAATTCCGTCCGATATGAGACATTATGCGAACATACGTACGATCTCGTAATGCGACAAGTTCGGTGTTTCGGATATGTGCCCTCGGCGAAGCATACGATATGTTATGTGCTCCGTCGATGTGTGAGACCCACGATGCATCCGTGTATTGCGCCTCTTCGGACATGCGATCGTGATTGTAAAATAAGCATTTTGGTACTTTGGATGACTCGTTTACTTTCGTACTCCTTCGATATATGAGGAGGTACGTACGATTTGTGTACGAAAAGAAGCGTACGGTATTTTGAGTAATGTACTTATCTTTTAGTCTTGTTTGTCTCGGTTATGGTTCTATTTTCGGTATTGCATGCCTTACATGCTCGGTAATTTCTATCCGCATCGACCCTCTGTCTTCGGGGGCGCGTTTCATGCCGCGCGGTACTCCCGGATAATTTAGAAGTTATTATAGAAGATGTCCCAGCGAAGATGGCAAGCTCCATTCTCCCGGAGGGTTGCCAAGTCGCAGTTTGTTTGTTATGATTTGATTTATATTAGAGACTTTGCGAGGGCGTCGTGGGTATTGATTGTCGATTGTCGCGGCTCCATCGCTGATATGTCGGTACGTGTTATGTAATGAAACTTTGCATAATTATGGATTTGTTCGATTTAAAGGCTACGAGAAAGGAGATTGCTGAAAATTTTGCTATGTATTTTATCTTATTTGATTTAAAAAGTTTGGCGTGACTTTGTATGCGGTAAGAGTCTGAGGGTTCGCTCGGCCCTAAGTAAGGGTCGGGTGCCCATCACACCCTAATAAGGTTAGGGTGTGACACATAGCATAACATGAGTACATAATGAAAGCTTTTCAAATCAAGTAAGACCTGTGATCGTATAAGACCCGTAGAGTAATGCATCACAATACATCGGCTTATGGAACATTTCAAAATTATATACTACATACATCAACAAATACGCAAAGTCTCTAACATGGAATATGAAACCATATCACAATGCTAAGAACGACTCGGCGGCCTTGGAGAAAATGGAGCTGCCAATCCATTCCGGGAACATCTTCTACTAATATCTAACCAACTCATCAGGTGTGTATACGGCATGAACTCGGGTTGTCCACGTTAAAAGGGACGTATATCGAGCAATGTCTTGAGTATGTAAGGCATGAGTAAAAAATTTTATAGGATACAAAGCATGAGTAGTAACAAGACGAAAACACGGGGCATTTCATGAGGTAAAGAGCAACTGCACATTCGACCATATGCCCTTTTACAACAGATAGCGAGAACACTAAGGTAGAAAATTATTCTTCCTTCGCGGAACGTGCAGCCCGATCCATATATATATTATAGTGCTGCGGAACGTGCAGCCCGATCCATATATATATATATTATATTGCTGCGGAACGTGCAGCCCGATCCATATATATGTAATTGTTACATCCCGTATTTCGAACGACGGGACGATTCGGGTTAACTATGAAAAGTTAGGATTAAGACCATTCCGGGATACGAAGTCGAGACGTGTGACCTTCGATTTTGTCGTAAGACCTAAGTGTGTATGACGTTATTGGAATGGAATCATCAAAGAAACTTCGGGACCAAAAGTGGAATTAAGGGAAGTTGGCTATTATTGGAAAAAAGGTGGGAATGAAATATAGCCATGTGGCCGGCCACCTTTGATATATGGCCACATATTATATATTATATGTAAAGGAAATATGACTAAGGGACCATTTCATCATCTTAAGACTTGGAAAAATCAAGAAACTTGGAGAAGAAAAGCTTGCCAACCATTCGGCCACTTCCAAAAAATCAAGACCAAGATTAAGCTTTCCCAAAATTATTTCCTTGATGCAAACCTACTAATTTGAGGGTGCTTAGTAACGTGGAGGTGTTGTTTCAAGCGTTGGATTGTTCGTTTTCATCCTTGGCCAACTTTGGACAAATTGAAGGGTTGTGAAGAAAGGTAAATTCTAACCTTGTTTTATGAGTTATGGAAGGTTTATGTGTGTTGTTGTGTGTTGATATGGATGAAATGCATGAAGTGTGTAAGTTGGTATGTTGGCCGAATAAGGCCCTTCATGTGTGCCAAGAAGTGAATCAATTTTTCTTAGAGTTTTGGTTGGTGTTGTTATGTGGATTTTATGTTGGAAATAAGAGTTTAATGATTCAAATTGGTATTGTAAGTGTTATGGGCTGTTTTGGAAGATTTTGTGTATTTAGTGTAATTTTTATGATTATGGAAATGGCATGGTTAGAGTATGGATTGTTGGAGTAAATCATGTTTTGAAATCAAGGAATGTGTTAGAGTTGAAGTTTTCGGGTTTGGGGATCATTTCGGGTGGAATGGAGAGTTTGTTGGATTGTTGGAAATATTGTGTGTATTGTTTAAAGAGTTCTTGAATGTTGTTTGAATGGTTTTGGATTGATAATTGAATGTGCGTTAGTTTGGTTACATGTTGGTTTGTAAGTATGTAGTTGTAGTAAGCATAATTGGAATATTGTTGGAATGTGTGGAGAAGGATTTTTAATGTTCGAATGCGTTTCGAATTGATTGTGGATATTGTTGGAATGATTGTTGGTTTGTTGTGTTGTTGAATTTGGCCGAGTTGAATTCTCGGGGTTGGTCCATTTATAAAGGAAGTGCTGCCCAATTTTCCGTAGGATTATGTGTTAGTTGGAAATGAACTTCTAAATGCTTGGTTGACGTTGGTATGTGTTAATGTTATGTAGATCTTGGAGAATTCGAGATATGAGTTTGATTTGGATTACCGTTGTGTGCAAGCGAGGTATGTAAAGCTTAACCCTTCTTTCTTTTGGCATGTCTTAGTTTAATATAGGCTACGATACTAGCCTCGAGGAAATTCCATTCTCATGATCCGAGCATGTTTATGATTCGCGTTTGTCTTTTGGTACTCGTATGTTGATGTGGGAAAATATTGGTTTTGATGTTGTTGGGAAAAAAATGATTTTAAAGTTGCATAAAAACTTGGTTTTCAAAAGAGTTTATTCTTAAACAATGTTGAAACTTCGAACGCTCATAACTTTCGACTAAGGGCTCGGATTGCCTCGATATCGTCGTGGGAGGTTGTATGACGTGTGATGAGTATGATTTCCATAGGCGGGCCCGGCTCGGGTCGACACTCGTCCGTGGGTCCCGCGACCCTCTTTTGTGCATTTCTGAAGACGTTTGAGAAGAGTTTGGTATGACGATTTTCCCGATTCCCAAGTATGGTCATTTTACTTACTTTTTGAACTTATGATAATGATTTTATGCATATGGTTACTCACGCACTCGCTCGTGCGGTTTGTTTACATCGTTCGCCGGTTCCGGGCCGGTTTGTTGTCGTGCGCATTATGATATATATATTCCGGAGCTATGCGTGTTACGGTTCCGAGACCTCGCCATAGGGCCGGGTTCCGTTTATGGAGTTATCTTTGTGATATGGCTTATGATGTGTTGTGATGATGTGTTGTGTTCGGGGATACGGAGATTTGAAATCTTCGGTGTTATCTTGTGTTATGGCGCCAACGACGGGCGGGCGACCATATTTTCGTTCCTATGCATGCTTTGTATTTTGAAAATAAACATTTGGCATTTTGGAAAGGTACTTACTTTCGGTACTTGTTTCGAGTGTGTGTGACTCGTATTTATTCTTTGTATTTTTCGCTTTGCATACTCGGTACATATTTCGCATCGACCCCCCTTTCTTCGGGGCCGCGTTTCATGCCCGCTAGGTACGGACGCCCGCTTGATGATAATCGGTTTGGGACACCTATCATAACGTGTTGGAGTGCTCCTTTTATCCCGGAGCCCACATTTTGGTTTATACTCGTAGAATAATGCATCACGTATGTATTTGTTCGGGGGTACGGCGGGGCCTGTCCGTCGATGAGTTTGTTGGTCTCTGTCTAGAGGTGGAGACGTATATGTGGGTTGTGTGCCTACCCGTAGAAAATACGGATGAGTTTGTATATTATATGTTTTGGGCCGATGTATCCGTTAGCCTTGTCGGCTTTCGATATGTATGTGTTTGAGTTTGAGATGTGTTTGAGACAGCGTTTGATACTTGTATGCGCGTAAGTCAAGACGAAAACGTGTGTGATTTAGGTTTGATGAATGCGTTTGGGTGCCCAACTCGGGCACTAGTCCCGTACCTACGGAGTTGGGTCGTTCATATAATAAAGATTTTTGTACATCTGAGTGCCTTTTAGGCGGAACCATGCATGCTATATATGTAATAAAAAAGCGGAACGTGCAGCCCGATCCATATAATATATTACTGCGGAACGTGCAGCCCGATCCATATAATATATTGCTGCGGAACGCGCAGCCCGATCCATATAATATATTGCTGCGGAACGTGCAGCCCGATCCATAACCACATATCCCGCGTCCGGGCATCCCGCGTCCGGGACGATATCATGTCATATTATACCAACTGATCAGGTGGCTACGCGTATATAACGCTCTCGCCCTTTTCCATATTCCCCATATACATATATACATATATCATATTCACGTATCATATTCATATATCATGTAGCATGCATGAGAGCCCAAATAAAGTCAAGTATCTATCGGAGTGACGTAAGGTCGGTAACCTCCGATTGTATTATGGATTAATCATGGTCGCTGTGTCTCACCTTGAAGGATCGATTATTATAAGGTGAGACTGTCAATGAAGAATAACTTCACGAGGAAACATAAAATAGGATCATAAGGCATCAATTCATATACTTTGGAATCTGTAGAAATAGTCATCATTCATGAATAAAATTGAGAAATCAAGAAATAGCTCAACATTCTCATATCGTCATTGAAATCATAGACTTGGAGCCTTTAAACATGGAATCATCATCATCATATTCATCGTAGGAAAATACTCTCATTTTTGACATCATCGTTGTCATTGTAAAACATATCCATCGTTGTTGCCATGGAAGCTACGGAGTCATAAACCTCCGATTTGGAAAGATACAGACATTTCAGGATTCTTCCAAGAATAGGTCGTTAGAACCAACAAGGAAAGTCGCGGGGCCCACGGACGAGCATCAACCCGATCCGGGCCCGCCTATGAAAGTTAAAGATCATTACTCGTTATGAAATCTTCTACGATGGTTTCGAAGCGATCCGAGCCCATCTGTGAAAGTTACGGGCATTTGTAGTTTCGGACTCGTTTAGAAACAAAATTCTTTTGAAAACAAAACTGTTATGGAAGCATTTATGAAATCGTAATCTAAGAATCATGCCTTTGAAAGAAAGGGACGAGCCTTAACATACCTCGTTTGCTTCCTACGCTAGTCAAGCTTAAGTCTCGGCTCCCAACGATCTACAATAACATTATTAGGCATCAACCATTAGTCATAACACTGAAGAACTCAATTTCAAGTCATCACTCATTTACAGAAATTCCGGCAGCATCTCCCCTATAAATCCAACAACCCCGAGAATTCAACTCGGCCAATATCAACAACAACCATACCAACAATCATAATAACAATATCCATAAGCGATTCAAAACGCATTCTAACGTTAATGATTTTTCTCACACAATTCAACACATTTCACTTATATTCAAATGAACTACATACGATCAATTCAATACCAATGCTCACATATTCAATCACTAATCAGCAACCATTCAAGTATGATTTAAGAACATTCAAAGCAACCTATACAATATTCAAAACAACCCAAACCATAGGCTATTCCACCCGAAACCTTCCAACTTATCTTAAGAATACCAATAACACATTTTCTTCTTCCAAATTCATAAACTATATCAACAATTCCATACGTTAGCATTATCATTTCCATCAACACAAGAAATCACATTACAACCACATTAGCTTCCAAACAGCCCACACGATTACAACTCCATTTAAACCATTACACCTTCATTTTATATTATAGAATTCATCACAACAACAACTAGAATACTAACTAACATTAATTCATTTTTTCCTACACCATGGCAGCCCACTCACGGCCACACACACCACACACAACATTCCATGATTTTCATCCATTTCCATACGCTACAACACATCCAAAACATCCATGAAACATATAAAGGAGGATTGAATCTTACATTCCACTTAACTTCTTCCTCGGCTAGAATTGGCGAAGTGCGACAACAAGTGGTTTTCTTGTTCCAACAACTACTCCACGTCGACGAGGGCCTTACAATTAGTAGAGAAACAAGGAGAAAAGAATTTTCCATCATCAAAGTTTAGGGGCTGTTGTCACGACCCAGCCCCGTAGGCCGTGACTAGTGCCCGATCTGGGCACCCGTATGTACCAAAAGTCCAAAAGTAGTAACTCAAGTATCTAGAAAAGTTTGGGCAGAGTTTCCTCTATTTTTCTTACTAACCAAAATCTACCTGCGCACAGAAAATACCAACAAGCCATACGGAGCCAACATATCCACGTACACATATATGGCGAGCCGGCAAGGTCGCCGTGGCGGGGGAACCTCCCAAAATATATCACGTATACATATACCGTACGTACATAGCCATAACCCACATACATATCTACGGCCTACAACATACGGAGAACGAGAATCGAAGACGGACGGGGCCCCGCCGTACCCAAATAAGTACATGTACGGAATGTATGACGAGCCCCGAACATATACCAAAAGTACAAGCTCGGATCGGGGAGCGACTCCAAACAGCAGACGGATATCCTACGCTGGTGGCGTATCACGCGGTGCGTCTGTACCTGCGGGCATGTAGCGCAGCCCCCGAAGAACAGGGGGTCAGTACGGAAGATGTACCGAGTATGTAAAGCGGAAAGGTAATAAGCATAATCATAAGCAGAGACGGGGAGTACGCATATACTGTGACGAAGCTATGGTCGAGAATCAAGTACAAAAGATAATAGCTTGTCCGAGACCTCGGAGAATCATAATGCATATCGTATCATATGATGTCATGCAAACATGTATCGTGTCCCGCCCTCCGATAGGGACTCGGTAAGTGAAGTCATGCATAGCAAATCATGTATCATGTGTAGATGACGTGTCCGGTACTTTTAAGGGACTCGGTAATATGGAATCACGTCTCGTCAAAAATCATATATCATGTATACATAACGTGTCCCGGCCCTCTCATCGCGGGTCTCGGTGAATATTAATCATGTGCCGTCCCGGCCACCATCCCGTATCATCATATCATAATCATACAAATAACGTGTCCCGGCCCGCAAGTACGAGGGACTCGGTGAATAATGCAAGAAGTGCGCACGAGAACATGTCCGGCCGGGCTCGGTGAATAGACATATCATCACTTGCACGAACGAGGTAGGTGCGAAGAAACATATGCAGATAAGACCAGACTCAATAGTCAAATCAAATAATAATCATAACACGTACCTTTCGAACGTCGTGACGGATTATGTCCAAATAGCACTTTCGAGAGTGTTCGTTCGTAACAAACATATATCACAGATTCAATGGAATAATCGTAATGTTCATGTTTCTCAAACGAATGATTCAAGTGACGGATGTCGTTTCGAAGAAGTCGAACGTCGACGTAGTACACCCGTATGTTCTCTTTGGGGATGGCACGATCCGTTATCAAATCATACTTTA
>NW_026719573.1:0-11720 GCF_029784015.1 Lycium ferocissimum
GAGGCATGCACGAGCGGAGTAGTGACAAACCATATGCACATAAATCAATTTCAGAGACTCAATGAAATAATCATGAACGAATCGTCATTTGAAAATCGGGACAATAGTTATATCAAAGTATCGTAGGGACCATAGTCGTATATCAAATCATTCCGAGCTCGTCTATGGAAATCCAAGTCATTACACGTTACAAAACTTTCTACGAACGTTTCAAAGTAATCCGATTCCTTTTCCGAAAGTTACGGACATTTCTAGACATAGGATTCATTAGGAACAAAATTCTTTACATAAGGTTTGAAATCCAAGCATACATAAGACTTAAGAACCATATGAAGAATGTTACATCATGAAGCAATTAAAAATCATATGCATACTCGGAACATGAGAGCGGAGTTACCCCAAGTACGATTCATGTCATACCTTAATTGCGTCTAAGACATGCCGTAAAGGAAAAAGTAAGCCTTACATACCTTAGCCGCTTCCTAAGCTAATCCAACCTTAAGTCTCGACCTCTCATAATCTACAATAACGTCATTAGGTATCGATCATTAGCCATAAGCACTTAGGCATTCAATACCAAATTAACACTTTATCTACCGAAATTTCGGAAAGATTTCCCCTATGAATTGGACATCCCGAGAATTTAACTCGGCCAAATCATTATCAACAATACCAACAAACATAATAACAATATCAATATTCAATCCCAAATGCATTCTAACATTAATAATTCCTTTCTACACAATTCGGCAATATTCATATATATTCAATTCAACTTCATATATCCAAACTAATATCAACGATCGCATATTCAAATAACAATCCAAAACCTTTCAAACATGATTCAAGAACATTTCCAACAATCCGCACAATATTCCAAACAAGCCAATCCAATGCCCAACCTTACCCAAAATCATTCCAATCCAACAAGAACATCACCAACACAATTCTTTCTTCTAAATTCATAAACTATGTCAACAATCCGCATGTTTACAACATTATTTCCATGAATTCAAGAAAGCATATTATAGTCACATTACCTTCCAAACGGCTCATACGATTACAACTTTAATCTTGGATCATTAAAACTCCATTTTCCATCATAGAGTTCACAATACAACAATCAAATTATACTAAATAAAATTAGTCCTTCTCCTCCACACAAGGCGACCATCATTCGGCCAACCCACCATCACACACAACTTCATGAATTTTATTCATTTCAACACATCACGACATGCTCAAAACGTCCATAACAATATCAACCAAACACCAAGTAATTTAATTCATCGTTCTTATTCAACACAATACATATACACGGCCACAACTCCCATACCCTATTTTCATGAACTCCATTCATTTCCACATTGCACAACATGCACAAACATCTATAAAACATGTAAAGAAGGATTAAATCTTACCTCTTCCATCAACTTCTCCCACGGCTAGCTTTGGTGAACCACAACAACGGGCGGTTTTCTTGTTCCAACAACTATGCCATGTTAACGAGGACCTTCAACTTAGTAGGAAACCTAGAAGAAAATATTTTTTTGAAGAGGAGTTTTGATCATCCATTTTCTCTCTACCATGGCTGATACCACTTTGTCACACCCCGATCTCACTAGGGTGTGATGGGCACCCGACCCCGTACTGGAGCCGAGCGAACCCGCTGACTCTTACTACGTAAATTTTTTTTGAATCCCTCGCCTTTTTCCGCCGATACTGGGCGCCTGCGGAATTCAACGATTAGTATAAGGGATCTTATCTCCTATGACTTGGCTCTATCGCACGATCTAATGACAGAAAGAAAGTCAACCATTCCTAGATGCCCCGCAGCCTCCTGTCTATAGATGTGGCCGGCTTCACACCCATAAACAGGACTCTACCGGACAAGACTTTGCAGACAGCCCTTAGACCGACCTCGCTCTGATACCACTTTGTCACACCCCGATCTCACTAGGGTGTGATGGGCACCCGACCCCGTACTGGAGCCGAGCGAACCCGCTGACTCTTACTACGTAAAATTTTTTTGAATCTCTAAGTCAAGTATACATAATAAGATTACTGAAATATTCTTTTGTTGCTTTTAAATCAAATAAAGTGTGTAACTGTACAAAACTCGTAGCATAATACAAACTGACTCCCGAAACCCACGACTGTGTCTGCAAAGTCTCTACTTCAAACAAGACATCATGGCATAAAGACGGCGACTCGGCGACACTCGGAACAAATGGAGTTTGCCAACTTCGCCGGAACATCTTCTATCCGGCTTCTATCCGTCCGGGTGTACCGCGCGCACGAAACGCAGCCCCCGAAGAAGAGGGGTCAGTACGAGCATTGTACTGAGTATGTAAGGCATGAATAGTAACATAATAGGAGATATAGCTATGAGTAGCAATGTAGTAAAAACTGTACTCGAGTGTAAGACAGAATGGAACTGTAAAACATATCATGTGCTGTAAACGTAGTCTGTACATCTGAGTGCCTCTTGAGGCGGAGTCATGCATGCTTGATGCTGCGGAACGTGCAGCCCGATCCATATACTATGCTGCGGAACGTGCAGCCCGATCCATTTGTATATACATGTACGTATTCTTTCTTTGAAAACATCTCATTTTCATATATAAAGAAAATAGAACATACCATATTGCCGAGGCGTCGCTCCGATCCATTTAACCACTTATCCCGCGTCCGGCATCCCGCGTCCGGACGATATCATATCATTCTCCAACCGATCGTGTGGCCGTGCGCCTATAGCGCCCGCCCTTTTTCCCATCTTCCCCATATACATATACATATACGTATACTTATACATGTATCATGTCATAGCATGCAGGAGAGCCCGAAGAAAAGCTATAACTCTATCGGAGTGACGTAAGGTCGGTAACCTCCGATTATACTATGGAATAACCCGGATCGTCATGTCTCACCTTGAGGAACGATTATTTAAGGTGAGACTATCAACGGAGGGCAACATTAAGAAAACATAGAACATGTCATATCGATCATGCACTTTGGAACCTTTAAAATAGTCATTATTCGAAAATAGCTTAACATTTTCATATCGTCGTATCCATGGTAAGAACATATTCATCATAGACGTCTTCTTATATCTGGCATCATCCTTGTCGTCATAAAATCATCGTCGTCGTTTTAGTCATGAAAACTATCAAAAACGTAAAACTGGGATTTTGGAGAAAAAATGAATATTTTTGAAAACATTTATAAACTTTTAAGAAGAAAAGTCATGCTTTAAAATCATAAATTCTAACTTTGAAAATAAGGTCGTTATGGGAACATTTATAATATTTCATTATGTGATTCATGCCGTAGAAAGAAAAGGGCTTAGCCTTAACATACCTGCGCCGCGCCTTACTAGCTACGCTTGTTCGTCCAAACTTGATAGTCTACATGCAAGAGAATTCATCCATTCATTAGTTTCATTATCATATACTTGCCTTAACCTTTCAAACGCATTCACTTATATTCTCAGGAATTTCGTAAAGACCTCCCTTATAAACATACCACCCCTGAGAATCTAACTCGGCCAAATTTTGATCAACAATATCCCGGGAATTCAACCCGGCCAAACCAACAACAATACCACAATTATTCTAGCAACACTTCAACATTCAATTCAATTCAATTCGCATAATATTCCGTCGAATCAATCGACATACTACTTCACCCGAAACCTTCAATTTTAACAACAACCATACATTTCATTATCATCTATATTCATTAACTTCAACCACATTCTTCATTCAACATCACATAATCCATAACGACAACAACTAGAATGTCAAATTACATCAATTTACACTAACTTACCAAAACATCTATTTCAACCATAGTCACTCCTTACACATTTTCATGCATTCTCATCCACCTCTATACATTACAACAACATAACAATCAAACTACTAAAATAAAATTAATTCATCATTTCTACACAACACCTACTTCATTCGGCCAACACCATATATATACAACTACACTCCAACATGGATGATTTCATAATTTCCATTTTCATCACATAATTCTTAGCAACGACGACTAAAATAATAAGAAACATTGATTCATTTCTTGCATACCAAGCAGCCCCTACACGGCCATTCCTCATTATTCATCATTTTATGAATTCCATTCATTTTCTACATATTACCACAACACACAAACATGTTGAGTACCATTGATTCATTACTCCAACACAACCTTAAGCACACCATACATACATATTTCATGAATTTCATTTACTTCCACACACCACAACACAAGTAAACCCTTCACAACATATAAAAGGGGATTAAATCTTACCTTTCCTCTTCAACTTCTTCACTTGGCTAGAATGCGGAAACGATGAAACGAATGGCCTTTCTCCCGAAACAATTATACCGCGTTGTAGAGGACCTTCCATTTAGTAGGAAAACTAGAGAAAATAATTTTCCTTGGCCAATTTCCCATGGCTCAATTTTGTGAGCCATGGCCGAAACTACCATATTCTCTCTTCATCTTCCTTTTTTTTTTTTTGTTCTTTCTTTCTCTTGAATTAAAAGATGACCTATATATATATACTTGTCTTCCAACAATTTTCCTTATTTATAACTTGGCCCCTCAAGATAAAAATATGGCCACATAATCCCTCTCTAGAAAATTCTTGAAATTCCATGGCAAAGATGACTTATTTGTCATCTTCTCTTTCTTTTTTTTTTTTTTTCCTCACATGGTCAATATGACCTTTTTGGAACATTCAAGAGACTCATGTGAAATTCCCGTTTTACCCCTCGACTTTTCTCAATATTACCATTTTGTCCCTGACCTTCCGCATTATTTCCATGACCCATTTTGCGAATTTCTCTTCTTGCCCCTAGCCTTTCTCAATATTTCCATCCAATTATATTCATAAATAATATTCTTAACCAACTTATGCACTAAACTAATTTTTTAAAATGGTCTCGCCCTTAACTTTTCCCGACGACTTTAAAATGTCCAAACGTACAAGATACGGGCTATAACATTCTCCCCCCCTTTAGAACATTCGTCCTCGAATGTTCAACTGACCTTATGGGCGTCATAATACTACGGGAGGGTTCCGTTTATAGTTGTTCCTTCTTTTATGCCCGTCTCTTATCCTTCACCTCATTTTCCTTATAATCGAACTCCTTGACCTTTTCATGAGTCCTTGCTCTTTGTCATAGGTTTTTCTAACTCATTGTGTGGCCTCATCATCCTTGTTCTTTCTGGGTCCTTTCTTTTCCATTATGGTCTCGTCACCGCACCTTAACTTAACGGAAGCCCTGTCTTAGTACGTAATCATTACTTAACGATCCAATGTGGCTGTATGCTATTCCTTTATCCTCAGATCTATCTCCTAGTATACTCATTGTTAGTTCGTTTCTACTTCTTTCCCAAGTATTCTTGCGACACCCTGACATATTTTTTATACTCTGATTCCAAGCTAATAGATTTCCTTTTCTGACACTTGATAGAGTTGCAACTCCTTTTTAGGCCCAACATAATATGGTCTCCCCCCCTTTTGGGGGCTCTCTATATGCTAACCGCCTTCGAGTACCTTCCTTCTCTTGCTATTTCTTCATACGGGTCCTAAAGCTCGTGAACTATTCTTTTCTAACACATAGATCTCGTCCTTTCCTAGATCACCCTTTCAGAACGACTCTTCCATGCCTATGGTAACCATACTAGTATAGCCATACATTTATTCCTTCATATATCTTTCAAGGTCGAAGTCTTATTACATCGTCGCTAGGCTTAATCACTCTTTTTCTTACTTCACATTCCCCTGTCTTAGTCACTATTCTTTCCGCCTTGCTTATCAAAATCGGTCTTCAAACCTCATACACCCCTTTCCTGTTTCCTTTTATCATATATATATATATATATATATATATATCCTTATATATATATATTTGTATATATATATATATATAGCTCTATACTTTTATACCCGTTGATCTCCTTGCCTTCCATGAACTCACCCTCTTTCCTTTGCAATTATCACTATGTTAGACTCTCCTGTCTTAATCTGTAGTAAAACAATGACAGCTTTCCTTATAGCACCTGTACCGTTCACCTTTGCTGTCACTGGGCTTCGATCCCCTTACTTGACTAATGTCCTTCTCACCGTAGCGTCATTTATTCCTTCTCGGGACTCACATGTCCACCAATACAATCATATATGGGATATCCTACACTTCATATATATATATATATATATATATATATATATATATATATATATATATATATATATATATATATATAATTACCATCAACTAACCCACAAAATATTTCCAAACACTGCTCAAGCCTATCCTAATTCCCGGGGCTGTAATGCATTTTCTGTCTCTTCACCGAGTTAGTCTACCTCGTCTCACGCGACCTCTTAGGGTTTCCAGTCATTCCATATACTCGAATTTTACCTTAAGCTACCCTAACTTCTCATTTGTCTCGTATGTCCGAATATGTAAAATTTCTTGCAAACTTCCCAGGGGGTCACCCATCCTCCCACCTGAGCACGCTTAACCTCGAAACTTTGGCGGGATTCGGTGCCTTAACACTGATATTTTCGCGTCCGCTTTCTCACATGACCTTTATTACATGTCCTAACGCCAGTCGAAGCCTTACAGCTTTCGAAACGTTTTCGTGACACGTCCTTTCTTTTACAATGACCGTTTTACCCTTTTCTCTTCTCGATATTCACTTTTCGCTCTCGTGTATGACTATTTTCTCGTCCCGGGGCTCCCGCCCGTATAACGTAACAAATATATCTATCCGCCCTTACCTCTTTTGACCACCATATCATCCCTCGCCTTTTTCCGCCGATACTGGGCGCCTGCGGAATTCAACGATTAGTATAAGGGATCTTATCTCCTATGACTTGGCTCTATCGCACGATCTAATGACAGAAAGAAAGTCAACCATTCCTAGATGCCCCGCAGCCTCCTGTCTATAGATGTGGCCGGCTTCACACCCATAAACGGGACTCTACCGGACAAGACTTTGCGCAGACAAACCCTTAGACCGACCTCGCTCTGATACCACTTTGTCACACCCCGATCTCACTAGGGTGTGATGGGCACCCGACCCCGTACTGGAGCCGAGCGAACCCGCTGACTCTTACTACGTAAATTTTTTTTTTGAATCTCTAAGTCAAGTATACATAATAAGATTACTGAAATATTCTTTTGTTGCTTTTAAATCAAATAAAGTGTGTAACTGTACAAAACTCGTAGCATAATACAAACTGACTCCCGAAACTCACGACTGTGTCTGCAAAGTCTCTACTTCAAACAAGACATCATGGCACAGCACGCTGACTCGGCGACACTCCAGAACAAATGGAGTTTGCCAACTTCGCTGGAACATCTTCTATCCTGGCTTCTATCCGTCTGGGTGTACCTGCGCGGCATGAAACGCAGCCCCCCGAAGAAGAGGGGTCAGTACGAGCATTGTACTGAGTATGTAAGGCATGAATAGTAACATAATAGGAGATATAGCTATGAGTAGCAATGTAGTAAAAACTGTACTCGAGTGTAAGAACAGAATGGAACTGTAAAACATATCATGTGCTGTAAACGTAGTCTGTACATCTGAGTGCCTCTTGAGGCGGAGTCATGCATGCTTGATGCTGCGGAACGTGCAGCCCGATCCATATACTATCGCGGAACGTGCCCCGATCCATTTGTATATACATGTACGTATTCTTTCTTTGAAAACATCTCATTTTCATATATAAAGAAAATAGAACATACCATATTGCCGAGGCGTCGCTCCGATCCATTTAACCACTTATCCCGCGTCCGGCATCCCGCGTCGGGACGATATCATATCATTCTCCAACTGATCAGGTGGCTGTGCGCCTATAGCGCCTGCCCTTTTTCCCATCTTCCCCATATACATATACATATACGTATACTTATACATGTATCATGTCATAGCATGCAGGAGAGCCCGAAGAAAAGCTATAACTCTATCGGAGTGACGTAAGGTCGGTAATCTCCGATTATACTATGGAATAAACCGGATCGTCATGTCTCACCTTGGAGGAACGATTATTTAAGGTGAGACTATCAACGGAGGGCAACATTAAGAAAACATAGAACATGTCATATCAGATCATGCACTTTGGAACCTTTAAAATAGTCATTATTCGAAAATAGCTTAACATTTTCATATCGTCGTATCCATGGTAAGAACATATTCATCATAGACGTCTTCTTATATCTGGCATCATCCTTGTCGTCATAAAATCATCGTCGTCGTTTTAGTCATGAAAACTATCAAAAACGTAAAACTGGGATTTTGGAGAAAAATGAATATTTTTGAAAACATTTATAAACTTTTAAGAAGAAAAGTCATGCTTTAAAATCATAAATTCTAACTTTGAAAATAAGGTCGTTATGGGAACATTTATAATATTTCATTATGTGATTCATGCCGTAGAAAGAAAAGGGCTTAGCCTTAACATACCTGCGCCGCGCCTTACTAGCTACGCTTGTTCGTCCAAACTTGATAGTCTACATGCAAGAGAATTCATCCATTCATTAGTTTCATTATCATATACTTGCCTTAACCTTTCAAACGCATTCACTTATATTCTGCCGGAATTTCGGCAGCACCTCCCTTATAAACATACCACCCCCGAGAATCTAACTCGGCCAAATTTTGATCAACAACATCCCGGGAATTCAACCCGGCCAAACCAACAACAATACCACAATTATTCTAGCAACACTTCAACATCCAATTCAATTCAATTCAATTCAATTCAATTCGCATAATATTCCGTCGAATCAATCGACATACTACTTCACCCGAAACCTTCAATTTTAACAACAACCATACATTTCATTATCATCTATATTCATTAACTTCAACCACATTCTTCATTCAACATCACATAATCCATAACGACAACAACTAGAATGTCAAATTACATCAATTTACACTAACTTACCAAAACATCTATTTCAACCATAGTCACTCCTTACACATTTTCATGCATTCTCATCCACCTCTATACATTACAACAACATAACAATCAAACTACT
Source organism: Lycium ferocissimum (assembly GCF_029784015.1). Taxonomy (NCBI): domain Eukaryota; kingdom Viridiplantae; phylum Streptophyta; class Magnoliopsida; order Solanales; family Solanaceae; genus Lycium; species Lycium ferocissimum. Next base: position 9,072 of record NW_026719573.1, read on the forward strand.
AAAATAAAATTAATTCATCATTTCTACACAACACCTACTTCATTCGGCCAACACCATATATATACAACTACACTCCAACATGGATGATTTCATAATTTCCATTTTCATCACATAATTCTTAGCAACGACGACTAAAATAATAAGAAACATTGATTCATTTCTTGCATACCAAGCAGCCCCTACACGGCCATTCCTCATTATTCATCATTTTATGAATTCCATTCATTTTCTACATATTACCACAACACACAAACATGTTGAGTACCATTGATTCATTACTCCAACACAACCTTAAGCACACCATACATACATATTTCATGAATTTCATTTACTTCCACACACCACAACACAAGTAAACCCTTCACAACATATAAAAGGGGATTAAATCTTACCTTTCCTCTTCAACTTCTTCACTTGGCTAGAATGCGGAAACGACGAAACGAATGGCCTTTCTCCCGAAACAATTATACCGCGTTGTAGAGGACCTTCCATTTAGTAGGAAAACTAGGAGAAAATAATTTTCCTTGGCCAATTTCCCATGGCTCAATTTTGTGAGCCATGGCCGAAACTACCATATTCTCTCTTCATCTTCCTTTTTTTTTTTTTTGTTCTTTCTTTCTCTTGAATTAAAAGATGACCTCCTATATATACTTGTCTTCCAACAATTTTCCTTATTTATAACTTGGCCCCTCAAGATAAAAATATGGCCACATAATCCCTCTCTAGAAAATTCTTGAAATTCCATGGCAAAGATGACTTATTTGTCATCTTCTTTTTTTTTTTTTTTTTTTTTCCCTCACATGGTCAATATGACCTTTTTGGAACATTCAAGAGACTCATGTGAAATTCCCGTTTTACCCCTCGACTTTTCTCAATATTACCATTTTGTCCCTGACCTTCCGCATTATTTCCATGACCCATTTTGCGAATTTCTCTTCTTGCCCCTAGCCTTTCTCAATATTTCCATCCAATAATATTCATAAATAATATTCTTAACCAACTTATGCACTAAACTAATTTTTTAAAATGGTCTCGCCCTTAACTTTTCCCGACGACTTTAAAATGTCCAAACGTACAAGATACGGGCTATAACATCTTCTCCTTGGGCTCTCAAAGTTTCTTGAATTTTCTCAAGGGTGGAAGTGAATAAGATGACTTACTTAGTCATCTTTGACTACATATATAATTTGCACATGTGTGCCATGGCCCACACCACACCACACACACACACACACACGGCCACTTGGCCTTTTTTTTCATGAATTTAACTTTCCAAATTTTCACTTTTGGCCCCAAGTTTTCATGAAATGCCTAACTTTCCATAATTCATTTTTGGTCCATATTTCGTGAAATATTAGTTTCCATAATTCCACTTGTAACCCCCAAATCTTCCTTAATATTTCCATCCAATAACATCATAAGTGACTTATGCCTTAACACAAAGTCGGAAGAATACCCTTGTCTTTGACTTGTCGCAACTGACTTAAAACGTTCCGACGTACAAAATGCGAGGTATAATAAATATGAGGGAAAGGACTAAGTGAAGAGTCGAGGCCAAAGGTGGGATAACAAGCGGAGGATATACGCCTACGATATTACGGATGAATTGAGGGAAAGTTCAAGGCAACGCAAGTTAGAGTGTTAAGGTAAAACTGCGGTCAAGAGGAAGCTATTTTGATACTAATGGAAGGATAAGAGTGTAGGGACATAAGGTGAGCTACGAAAGTATTGTTGAGTTAAACTAAATAGAATAAATCGAAGTGAGATCCGTAAAAGACCAAGGACAGAAATGGACTGCAAAAGATGACTAGGGGTGGAAAGAGGCAAGGAAGTAGAGATAATCACATGGGATAGTATTTATGGAAAAAGGAAATACAATAAGAAGAAATGAGGAAATGGTTGCTCAAGAAACTGGAACAATTGGTGACAAATAAAAGGAAGCTGACAAATGAAAAACGCAAATGAGTTCAGAAAAGGACATGAGATTTAGAGTTCTGAAAGGTACCATAGGACGATACTTTTAAGGAAAGAATAAAGAAAATATAAGCGGGCATGTGGAGGCAAAAAGGAAGGATGTTAAGGATCATGATGAAACGACTATGACTACGGAATCGAATGGAATACTCTGGATACAGTGATGCTATAAGATAGAACCCTTAAGAGAAGCGTGGTAGATGGGGATAAAATTGCAAGAAAAATATCCAAGGATATATATAATGAAGATGGGTATTTAAGGGATTAAGGGACCCATTTAATTGATAAATGGGAATAGGACGATAATTGGATATCAGTTGACCACTAGTTACATACATAAGAAGATGAGGACATGAAACTAATGGATGAGTTCGACAAAGAATTAAGTGAATACTGATAAGCCCCTGATTATAAAAGTCTGGAGATATGGAACTAAAGGAAGACAACCATTTCAAGAAATAAATGATAGCGTGGTAAGCTAACAAGTTACAACATTCGAGGACGAATGTTTCTAAAGGGTGGAAGGATGTTACACCCCGTACTCTCGGAGAAGCACTTGTTAAATTTGAACGTAAGTATGTCAAGTTGTGGCTAGGTCAAACAATTTTGGATTGTGAGGAACAAAGCATTATTAAGTATATTTCTTAAGTAAGGGATGAATTATGATCTTGTAAG
>NW_026719574.1:0-9980 GCF_029784015.1 Lycium ferocissimum
TTGATTTTTTTTGGGAAAACGGATGGATGGATTTATTCTAGTCTTTATAAATGATAAATCTTTGAATAAAAAGGTTTTTTGATTAAAAGATTTACCTTGGAGGAAACCTTGGGAAACTAGATTGAAAACCAAATTCTTAAGGTTTTTTTGATTTTTTGTTTAAAAAGTTTAATGTCTAGGTTCTTTGGGGATGAGGAGAAAAAAAAGAATAGTCTCTTAGGGTTTAGAATAGTGTTGGGGACGTTTTTACTTCATAAAAAATAAAATAAGGAACCCCACCCCGAGTAGGAAAAGGCAAAAAGAAACCCCCAAAATTTTATTTGGCCCAAAAAAGGATAGAAAAAAGGGAAATTTCTCGGCCGGGGGCTCCTTTTGGAAGCCCATAAAAATCCCTTTTTGGAAATCTATTCCAAAGGGCTACCTTTCATGTTTTAAGTTTTTCAAATTATCAACTAATCAACGAGTTAGGGGTCCCCGGGGGGCTAGTCAATCCCTTTCGTAATACGTACAAACTTTAAAATTTTTTTTCTCAAAACCCCCAACGTTACGACCCCAAAAGAGTTCTAAGATACGGTGTTTACAAATTTCCTTTTTAAATTTTTTTATGAATGTATCTTGAAAAACCCCCAATCCCTTTTCCCAAGTTTTAAACAATTCTTTTTGTTACGTAACTGATAAAAAAACAGGCATTGAGCCCACCGAAGATCGGGATAATTGTTTCAATTTGTAACCTGGGGTTTTTTGAAATTGCAAGAAATTGAAGATCAATAAATTGAGCAACACAATGACAAGAGAAGGTTTGGTAAATTTAAACCCACCCCCCAACCCCAAAAATGTGAATTTCCACCGCCAACTTCGGCCAAGTAAACAATAGAAAATAATCAAGGTACAAAGTTCCACTAATCTACAAATCTAGGGTTAGATATTGATTATAATCACCCCCCGTATTTGTCCCCCCGTCCAAAATGGAATTAAAATTTTATCGTTTTAAATTAAAAAATTGAAAACTATTAATACAGACCGGAAAGGGGTACGTTTCCAAAGGGAAAAAATAAACTAAAGGGGTTGGGGCGGGTTTTGTATTTGTAAGGATAAGTTTGATGAATCCCGTGGCAAAGATTTGGGGGCAGTGAATGCTATTTTTTATCCCCGGATACTAGGATCCTGAAAATTTTTGCTCGAGGAATTATGTGGCAACTTGTGCAATAACGCTTGGATGTTTCGTAAGATTTCACAAAAAAACGGATCTAGAACCTTCAATGTGTATAAGGGAAAATTTCTACAGTACACAAGGTAAACCTCGTTTTGTGTTTTTTTAGCTTAAAGGATTTAGGGAAGAATTAAGTTTTAAATTTCCCCATTCCAAGTTGTACGTGAGAAGACTAAGAGTGGACGCATTTACAAAAATAAGTATTTCAATTTTTAAGGGGTTCAAATTTAGAGTTAAATCAAAACTAAGCCGATTCGTTAAGTGTCCAATGCCTACAATAAATCAAGCTATACCTAGGGTGCCCCAGTGACGAGGGGCAAAAGTCAATTGCTGCATCGGTAGTACGGGAAATAATCCGTAAGTGAGTAACGTGGAATTAGCAATGTAATCGAGGCATCAAGGTGCGGAAATAAAAAGTTCAAGAGAAGATTCAATCGGGCCTCAACAACAAGACAACCGGGTTATATCGTAAATAGCAATAAAGAATCATTCAACGGAAGGCTATAAAGTGGTTGGCTATCCTCGGACTACGACCTAAGAAAAAGTGTATAGTCAGGGTCCGGAATAACTATACAACAACAAGGATCCAAAAAATTATCGAACAATAACGGAAGGTCACGCTACAATGAAACCGTCAGGGAAGGAGCAATATGAAAATTTCGGAAGTGCAAAAGAGTAATATGTACTCTCAACCTACAAATAGCAAAGGCAATTCAAAGTCGGAATCGAATGGACCTTATCATATGGTTTCTCCAAAGGACAATATGAGCAAATTGTCAACATTCCAGGAAAGGCGCAGGATAAGCCTTTTCACCGTGGTCGCAGTATTCAACATTTCTCGTTTAATTTAAATAAGAGTGATTCTCAATTAGTGTCTAATAATCTAAAACAAAGGATTATAGATATTGGGGCACCAATCACAGGTAGCCCATAAGACCACTAAGATAATTCAACTATTCAGTTAAAACACCTAAAAGGACATTTGCCTAATGGAGTTACTCCGTAACGCATACTGATCTAGTACAATTTCAAAAAAAAATTACCCTACAAAGTGTTTCACATTCCCCTCCTTAATATAATCTCATGTCTCGTTTCTAAATAACCTTAAATTAAATTGTTTTGTTTCTTCTTTCCCGATTTCTCGGTGTTTCGGATCTTTACACCGGAGGTGAAGGAGATTGGGAGGCTTGAAAAGGGCTATACATTCTTATCAATTTAATCTCACATGAAAAGGATAGAGCCTTTACAAGAAATTCTAAATCTCCAACGGGAACAAAACAGCTTACTAATACCGAAATAACACCTGGCACAAAAGACTTGTCACATATTTGCTAGTTCATTGAATAAGATCTACAGTAAGCATATAGTCAATTACTAAAATGCTTACCGTATTTTTGTCCTTTGAAAACAAGTAGACAAAAATTTCCTTCAAGTTCATCACAACTAATGTTCGTGTTGATATGTTACATATGGATGTATGGGGCCATACAAAGTGGCCACTCATGATGGAAACAAGTTTTTCTTAACTATAGTAGATGATTTCTCAGGATGACTTGGGTGTTCTTATTAAAATTAAGCCCAGTATGTGTAGTAAAAGATATTTCTTAGATATGTTCGACCCTTAACAACCGTTAAGTGTGTTAGAACGGTAATGGAACGAGTTCCTTAATCATGGGCATTTTACGTTTAAAAGCTTAGGTATCATTCATCAACCGCTTGTGTCTATACTCCTCAACAAAAGGAGTCCGAAAGAAAGCATGAAATATACTGGAAGTAAAAGTTAAGGTTCAAGGAAAATTCCCATAAAATTTGACGTGTGTATAAAATAACACCCACCTTATAAACAAAATGCCAGTTTATTAAAAATAAATCTCCTATGAGATGCTTTATAATAAAATGCCAAAATTAGAACATCCGAGAGATAGATGTCTAAGTTTTGCCAAAAGACTTAAGAAACTGATAAAATGTTGTTTAGGTCGAGAAAAAGGTGATAGGGTACTCTACATACAAAAAGGCTATGTTTTGCATATGGAAACGAAAAACCCCTTTGTAGCAAGATTGTTATTGAGAGGATGTCTTTCCCTTTGAAACGGAATTCCACAACTCATCCCAAACAAAGTGAGTACCTACCAAGGATAAACGAAAGTGGGATCCGGGAGATCATGGTGACCGAGTATAATAACCAAAGTACTAACAAGAAACCAAATAAAAATAATTACAAGGGTCGGGAAATGTGATGGATATGTCTCTAAATGAAGTCTCCACCCCGATGATAGGAGAACTCATTAGATACAAGTCCATTAACTAACTAACGAACCCCTCAACCTCCACTCTATTACATCGATTTCGAACAACTCATTAGACAATCTAGACTAAGAAAACACAATTTGGGATGAAAGATTTTGTATCACGAATATTACTAAAGATGTATTTATCCTATAACAAACAACATGTCATATCAAGGACTATCTTCAGGTACAAACAGCATAACTATGTCGTGTTACCAATCCAGAACATACTGAGATAAAAGACCCAAGATGGATCAAAGAACGGAGTAACAGAGGTTTAGAAGGCAATCGCATACGGGCAACAATCTCTTCCTCGAGGTAAACAACCTATTAGTTGTAAAGGATATATAAAATTAAGTACTGGGGAAGGGGAAATAGAAAGATTTAAAGCTAGATTAGTAGCCAAAGGATATAAAAAAGGAAATTTGATTAAAAAAATTTTTTCCCCCGTGTAAAATGAAAGGGGGATCTCCCCCTTAGTATAAAATTTAAAGGTAGTACACCAAAGGAGTATACTCCTTCTTCGGTGACTTGTAGATGAAATTTACATGGAATTACCCCGTTTCGAGTGGGGGGGAAAAGGTAGAGACTCGAAATTTTTGTATGGACTTAAAAAGCCCCCGAAATTAAGCAAAACAAGGTTATAAAAGACTTTTAAACAAAGTCATATGATCCTCCTTGTTCATAAAAAAAACAAAGGGAATTATAAAACCCTTGAAAAGAGAGAATCATTACTAAGTAAACGTAATTAAAAAGAAAAAAGAAAGTTAAAATTAAAAGAAAAAAGATTTGGAACAAATACTTTTTTGGGTTGAGTTTCGCGATAAAGGAATTTTAATGATAAAAGGAAATAGTAAATTTAATATAAATGGTTTATGAGTAAGCCTACAACCCTCTTATGATCTTTAAAGTGATGGGAAGGGAGTATAAAGGATGAAAGATAAATAAAAACTTTTCAAAAATGGAAAGAATACGAATTATGATTAGGATAAGGGAAAATATCAAAAATTTAAAAGGGAAATTATTATCCCTTACAATGACCGCAAATAGCATACTTGACAAACTTTAAGTCAATTTTTTACAAAAACCAAAAAGGGCCCCTAACAATTTATTAAAAATGGGGTTCAAAGAATCCCCGGGGCGGGTATTCTTTATCAAAGGAGCCCCGATTATCCTTGGAGCTAATGGGATCTCCCCATATCCAAGACCACCGGATATTTTTCAAACTAGAAGTTTCTTTGATCATTTGGAAATCAAAGAAACAAACAACTGTCTAAGCTGGGAGTCAGATGGTTTGTTTTTCCCCTCTCCAACTTATAGGAAATTTGTCTACTTAAAAAATTTTGGAGTAAACAATCAAGAGCAAAAAGTCTTTTGTATAACAAATGTTTACAAATAGCAACCCCCCAAGATATCTGAAAGGACAAGCACTAGAAAAAATTTTATTTTAAAAGGAAAAAAAATTTTTCGGCTTGGTACCCACGAAACATTTCTACTCTTAAACAATTTAATTTAAAGGGTTAACCGAAGCAAAAGAATATCTAAGAGAAAACGGGATTTTAACATTTTTCAAGTACCCCCTACGTATTTTGGGGGAGGTAGGAGAAGAAACAAGGGAACTAAACTGTACACACTCAAAGTGTTTAGTAGTAATTTAAAATGAGATAGTTGTATTTGTACCGATGTAACTAATAATAAGAAAATATGATTCACCCCAACCTTTTTTCCTTCTTGTATGAAGGTATCTTGTATCTTGTTCATATCTAATCGGCCCCTTTTCCCCAGAATTTTTACAATTTTATTTTTCCCCGCACAATTCGATAAACAACGCATACTTAGAGTTCACTTTCGGAATTTAAATTTTAAAATAGCCGTTTATCTAATTATGCTTAAAGGAAAAAAACGGGGATGTGTTTTATATATTTTAGGCGGGAAAGCCCGAGTTTGTCATATCTAGGCACTACGACACGGTGCAAATTTGATTTTATCATATTTTATTGTATTATTCAGGGTCACTAGGCTAACAAATAAATTTGGGAAACACTTGAGATATATAAAGGAACAGGAGGTTATAATTTGGGATCTTCTCTTTGACAATAATTTTTTTTTTTTTTTTTGCCTCCAAGACGTAGGCTTGACCGAAATTTTTTCTTCTTTTATGTTTGGTCTGTGTGTTATTGTGTGTTAATTAATTGGATCTTCCACAATGAGAGCTATAGGACTTTAAACATTTTGACAATTGCAATGCTTTTTTTTATTCAAACATCATTTTTCACAACATTGTTGGTTTGATTTGTGGCACTGATTCGGGGCATTTGCACTTTTTGTCCCCGTTTTGTGCTGGTCTTTATTTTGCCTTCAAAAGGGTTGGTCTTTTAATTTTTTTCCTTTAAAATCAAAGATAAGTTACAATTATAATAATATGGCTTAATACATATTCCCCCCAATTTGCCCCTTTTTTTGGCCTAACCTTTGCCCCATTAATCCCCAAACCCTCCCCCCGTGTGTATCAAATCCCCCAAACGATTTTTTTTGAAGCGAATTAAATTGGGGAAAGAAGGGGAGCAAATTTTTAAAAATATGGTGTATTCGTTAGGTCCGGGGGTTTTTTAGGTTTTTCTTAGCTTAATTGTACACCTTTTTTCCCCCTTTAATTCCCTAATCTTAGCTAAAAAATGGCATAATTAAATTAGAATATATATTAGATTTTCACTTGAAGATGGGGAAAACTATGTGTCGGGTTTTTGATAAACTTTAGGGCGAGTTCGGGGTTTAATGGAAAACATTATTAAGGTCCAAATGAAAAAAAAAAAAAAAGACAAGTTTAGGGGGGCCCCGCATAGCTTGTCTAAAATTAACATCCCCTTTTCCTGGCTTATCTTATAGCTAACTTCATTTTAAGAAAAAAATTAAAAAACCCATTTAAAGGCAAAAAATTTAAGGCCACCCTTTGAAGGCAAAGTAATTTCCGATTTCCTAATTCGGGGGGGTTTTTAATTTTTTCCTTTCCCCAATATTCCGAGATTTTGGGTTCGAACCCCGGGTTTAAAAAAAAAAAAAAAAAATTTTTTGGGGGAGCGAAAAAATTCTTCAAAAAAAAGGGGGGCCACAAAAGGTTTGCCTTAAAAAACTTTTTTCCCGTCCTTTAAAACAACCTCCCAGCAACTTTTTTAAATAAAGTTTGCAAAGTTAGACCAAAAGTTTGGAGCCCCTTAAATTATTTTTTTTTTTTTTTTTTGGGGGTTAAAAAAAACCTCAAAAATTTTTGGGTTCCAAGCAAGGCAAAAAAATTAAAAATAACAATTGGAGGGATTTGAAGGCCAATCCGCACAAAAAAAAAAAAAATAAAAAAAAAAAAGGGGGAATTACTTGATTCCGTATCGTTGTAGTGGACCTTGTAATGGGCCATATTCTAGAGAAGGTCCAGCATGAATGGCAAGGCATTTGCACTTTTTAACCAATTTTGTGTTGGTCTTTAATTTCCCCCCCGACAAAAAACCACAAAGGGGAAGTTTTTATTTAAAATTTTCGTATAATATCTCATGTTTTTGCCAATAAATTCGATTTTGAAGGGCAAAACAAAAGACCACCCATTTAAAGGGAAAATCCAATTTCTTCTGGTAAGTTCTCTAGATAAGAGCCCTTTACCGGGGCTGATTTTGGCGAACATTATAGATTTGCCACTTTTCAAAATTTTTAAAAAAAGAATGTATTTGAGAACCTAAAAAAGTAATTACTAAAATTTTCATCCTTTTTTTCCATTCAAAAACCCCAACTGTATTTATATTTTACAATTGTAGTAGATTTCCTTTTTTTTCCCCCCAGGTATACTAAAAATATCAAATATAAAATAAAACGTGGCAAACAAAATTTCATATTTATGGAAACAAAACGCCCAATTTTAAAATTTAAAAACGTTTATTTTTTTGATTCCGCAAATATCCCCCTTCCTATCATCCCTATCTCATTAAAAATCCCAAAAATTAAAAAAAATTTGAATTAAAAAAAGTACTTTCATTTTTTTTAACCAAAAATAAAAGATTCAATGATTAGTTAAGGAAAAAAATTTTATCGGCCCGGATCTACCCCTTTTATGGGGATTGGATGATGCCCCCCCGTAACTTTGATAATTCCCCCAAAAAGTTACGAAAGGGGATTTTTTGGGAAATTTTTCCGGCCCCGTAACTTTGTAAGGAATTTACGGGGCCCCCAATTTTTAGAATTTAAAAGGATAAAGGCGCAAACCCCGTAATTTCCCTTTTACAAATTTATTTTTTTTTTAAGGACAAACTTTTATCCCGCGAAAACTGGGGGAATTATCTTTGGGGCCAAATCTTATCCCTCCGCCCATGTTTGGACCGGAATAAAATTTTTTTTTTAATATTTTTTTTGATATTTTTGGGGGCTATTTTTTAGTTGCTTTTGTCGCCCGGTATAAAAACTTATTCCTTTTGTTAATATATTTATATTTTTTTTACATATTTTTAATTTATTTAGATGAAATTTTAACTTTTAAAAAGTAAAAAAAAAGGACTTATAAAATATATTTTAATATTTTATGTATTTTTGATTTTTGTTAGATATCGTTTGTTAAATGAAAAATTTTAGAAAATAAAAAATGGAATGATACTTGAAAAAATAAAAACAAAAGAAAACAAAATATAAAAAAGGGGGTTCAACATTAATCATCCTAAAAACATTCCCCAAAAAACGATATGTCCAAAATTAAAAAAAGAAAAAAGTCCAACCAATACTATTGTTAACATGAAAATCAAAAAAACAAAAAAACTTGGTGGCCTAATCAAATCCTTATAAGCTCGTAATCAAAGCTGGGCCCAATTGGCTTGGAGGTTTCCCATTATCACGATGATTGTTGTTTGACTTATCCCCTGCATATCGTAAAAGGGCAGTATCTCATACTGCCAATTTCTCAACTTTGGGGTGACTTACGAGCTCAAATATTCGAAAGGCCCCCATACAACCCAACCGAAAAAAAAGATCAAAAAATTTTTCTTTCGACGTAATAACCTAAACAAAAAACACACGAATATACTTAAAAATCTTAAAAATTACCCTTTTGGTGAAGAAAAATAAACACGACAACCAAGAAACATGAAAAAAAATAACAAGAAAAATACTTAAAATGCCAAAAAAAAATAGATCGTTTTAAGATTTGTAAACTAAAAAAAAAATGAACTAAATATCCGAAAAAATAAGATAAATATACCCCTTTATCTCCTCTCCACATTATGTTTGGCTTTGCAATTTTTTTCCCCAACTTAGAAAAATTTAAAAATTTTTTTCCCTTCTTTTGTTTTCCTTGAAAACCTTTTTCACTTTTTTTGTTTTTACTCTTCGAATCAACATAATCGGGGGAACGCCCAGGGGTCGTTAATTCTTTTTTTAAAGATTCTCGAAAACCCAATCGTTTCTGGAGAAATTCCCGAAAAAATTTGGAATATCAAACGGGGTTCATCCTCATTTTTGATGGAGAGAACTTTTTTGCCATTTTATTTGAATCTAACAAAAAAAAAGAACAAAAACCGATAATTAATTATTTAGAGGAACGATTCAAACGAAAAAAAAATTCCCAAAAAATAGGGTTTAAAAACAGTAAAATTAAAAAATCGATAGAATCTTTTCCTTTTTTGGGGAATTTGATTTAATCAGAGGAAATTAATGAAGTTAATTAGAGATAACAAAAGGGGAAATTGTAGAATTGTGATTTAAATTTTAGAAAATTTAGGGATATTGTGAATAATGGGTGGAGGGGGAAAAGAGAGACGTTTTTGGGAAATTTGGGGTGTGGAAAGTTTTGTATGGGAAAAATGGAATTTGGGGTAAATATGTTATACTTTACTTTAAAAATAATTATTAAAAGTTTAATGTTATAAATAGGAATAATGGGCACAAGAAATTTACTTACTTTTTTTTGCAAAAAGCAACGACAACAATATGGATTTCTTACTCAAAGAATGAAAAAATTCAGATAATATCTTAGATTGTGAAGTCCATGACACATCATAGATTTTGAACTTAAATGCAGAAATGCAACGACAACAATATGGATTTCTTTCTGAAAGAATGAAACAATTTAGGATAATATCTTAGATTGTGAAGTCCATGACACTATCATAATTTTGAACTTGGTAAATTCCACCAATGTCATGGATTATTCATTTTTTTCCTTTATAATATCTCCAAAATAGCTTATGTCGTAACTTGTAACACCAAATGGAATTTAATTATTAGTCATGAAGCTGGAGATGTATATAAAGAGGATAAACCTCAAAATAAAAATTGTTAGAATGAATTGGCCTGCACGTTAAATAAATTACCTGTATAAAGAATTCTCTGGTACAATATAACCCAATGCAAACTTGTGCATTTCGTATCTTAGTTAAGTTTTAAATTTTCCATATATACTATTTATTTTGGACTTAAAATACCTTTCTTCTTTCAATTTTTCACAAAAAAAAGGT